>NC_077230.1:285277715-285577715 GCF_027887165.1 Monodelphis domestica | reverse complement strand
GAAATTGTAGATGGGGAGTCCTTAGGGTGATGAAGGTTTCTCTTTCCCTCACCACACCCTGACTGTTGAGACACCCTTTGGCAACCAGCAAGGGACTCATACAAAGAACCTGTGTTTAGCTTCTTGGTGCATGTAATTCGGTGTTTGCAAACCTCTCTAGACTGTTCCCACTTTAACTGGAGGTCGATTTTCCTGACACGCTTAAGAGCTCCTGATGTTGCTAGAAAGTGCAATTTGCTGCTAGAGTGTGAAACTTCACTCTAAATGGAAAGAGGAGGAATCTGAAGCAACCATACTTAGGTTATTTTTCCCAGACAGGAGAAAGAATGTTAAGTTGAAATGAGCATCAGTCTTGTATTAGGACCTTTGTCTGTATCATGTGTCCTTAACTTTCACAGTAGGCTTTTGGGAAGCAGAGAGGTGGTACAGTGGATAGAATGCTGGACCTGGAGCCAGGAAGATAAGTGTTCCTGATTTCAAATCTGACCTCAGACACTTGCTATCTGTATGACTCTGGACAAATCATTTGGAATGTAAAATCTTTGAAGGCAGTGACTATTTTCATTTCCATATTTATATCCCAACACAATACATGGTACATTAATTCAATTAATCAGTAATTATTGATTAAATGCCTGCTATGTGCCCATCAAGAGCAACTAGTGGGGCAGTAGATAGAGTGCTTAGCCTGAAGTTAGGAAGATTTATCTTACTGAGTTTAAATCTGGACTCAGATACTTAGTAGCTGTGTGTCTCTAGACAAGTCACTTATCCCTGTTTGCCTCAGTTTCCTCATCTGTAAAATGAGTCAAAGAAGAAAATTGAAACTGCTACAATATCCTTGCCAAGAAAATCTCAAATGAGATCACTGGGATCCTGACAAGATTGAAACAATGAAAAACACATTTTATGGATAGAGAGGAGGAAGACCGAGCAGCAATAAATATGGACCAAACCCAGTTCTTTGTGACCTGAAGATGAACACATAAGTATAGGAAAATTTTGCATGTTGTTTCAATAACTACTGGAATACTAAAGAAAAACACCTAGATTTCCTTTAACTGCCATTAATCAATTAGTCTTCAAAAGAGAAAGCTGGGGGAAAAAATCAACTTCTTTAAAGGCAAAGGAGATAAATCCTTATTGTTGTTTTCATATGCCTAATTTCAGAATCATTTAAATTTCACCTGCCAGTGTTGTTAAAAATAAACCACAATTAAAACATTTCCAAACAAGTCTGAGCACCTTTTTATCACTGTTAATAAGCATTTATATAATTTCTACTTTGTGTCAGGTACTATGTTGGATGCTAGATTACACAGACCACAAATTCCAATTCCTTACCATCATGGATCTTATATTCTATACATGAAGACATAAAACATAAAAGTGTTTATAAAATTAGTAATACCAAATTTGTACAAATAAATACACGATAATTTCTTTATAAAAGGAGAATAATGAAGATTTTATAACTCATTCAGAAAAATTCAGCTTGTTGAGACTTTTGTAGTCAATCATATATAAGCCAAATATTATTTTAAATAAGCCAGATATTTCTCAATGAATAGAATTATTATTTTATTTTTAAAGGAGCTATGATTCGAGGAATAGAATTGGGTATTTTTTGCTTTGGGTCTTTTTTTGGATTGCAAAACTAATGTCAGATAAAATCTCTTAGCTGTAAGTATTATCCTTCCATTCCATCTATCTATCAGGCTTTACTTGAAGACTTTACAAAGAGGACTTTTTTTTTTTCCCACTTAGTGAAAATTGGAAGAGGGAAGAGTAAATGACCTTTAAACTTTGGCCCAAATTGAGAATTTTATGATTGTCTGGAAAGAATAATTGTGGAGTTTAGTGGTTTTATAAATAGTATTTCATAATCAAGTTAGATTCGACAGTGATCTGTCCTCTGGAACAGGTAATAATTAACCACCTAGTACTCTGCCCCTCCTATTACAACTTGGGATTCTTTGCCTCAGAATACCTGTCTTTCACAATATGTCAGTCATGATCTCTGCCCTCTCCTAGCTTCCCCAATAATCTACTCTCATTCTTTTAGGATGCCCTCTTTTTTCAGCCACTCACTGAAAGGTGTTTTGTATACCTTTGATTTCTGCTCTGAGAGAGGACACTCCTTTTGGTGAAACAATAGTGTCTGCTTCCTAAATGGAAAAGAGGTCTGTATTTTAGTGGAGAAATGCAAATATGAACAGTTATAAATGTCTGATCAGCTACAACCCCCCCCATAAAAACACTAATACTGATCTAGAAAGCAGATTGTTTTCCTAAAATTTGTCTCTTTGGTGCTAAAAAACTCACAGCTGTCAAGACAATAAAAGAGAAAAGTTGTGCCATTCCCTTTACTGCCAAAATCTTTTGAGAAACACTGAGTTTGGTGGAGTTGATATATTGCCTGTATCATATATTGGGGCTGCTGTTCAAGACATTGAGGTTGGTGGGATTGGGATATGGGTTGTGTATTGTATAAAGAGAGTTTCTAAAGTCTTGTTGGAGGCACTGGGCTTGATTGGGTTGGAGTGGGCTTTGTATGTTGTATTTTAGAGTCTCTTGGAATTGAATATTTTCTATTTCTTTCCTGTCTTCTCTCACTTGTATATTGGTCTACCTTTTACTATATCACTTTGGCTCCAAAGAGCCCTTCTTCACACAGAGAAAATAAATGCAGTTCACTGTGTGTATCACAGATTTCACTTACCTGCCTTATAGCATCTCCCATCACTGCTCCCAAACTCTGTAACTCTGAACAGCTGCAAATTCCAGTAATGAGTTTTCTTCACTAACTAGATTCTTGGACCTTTTGAATAAAGATGGGTGGGGAACAAAATATCAGAATCGGTCTGTGAAGGGTAATAAGACAGTTCTTGGTCAATATTGCTTTTTTGGTCCCACAGTAGAGCTCTGCAGCTGTTGTATATGGCAACCTTCCAGCCTGGGTAATTACATTCTGCTTACCTCTGTTCCCCATGATGGATCCAAGTGGATAACTTGTTCTTTATGTCTTTGCCTAAATAAAACAAACAAACCTGAAGTTGGTCCATCAACTTGCTTCCTCCATCATTTCTGAGGTAACTGAATTTCAGTAGGGGTAGAAACCAGTCCGTCTGTGGAAATCTTCCTGGTATAACAGGACAAATTCTGTATCAAGAGTAAGGAAACTTAGTTTCCTGTTTTGAGATCTTGCAAAAATACTTGACTGCTCTGAACTCTAATTTCCTCATGTGTATAATGGGTACATTACTTCCTATTTCTATGCCATTGTATTGCTCAACAAATACATTGAAATGTTGCAGGTGAAATAGATACAATCAATACTTGGGGCAGTTTTGCTCATGCACTTGAAAAGTTTGGCTGACTTTATGCTCAGGAAAACATTTTTACAAAACATTTCAGAAAAGATTGGAAAATCTCCTAACTTTGAACCACAGCAATCTGCTTGTGATCTGTCCCCATCAACAATCCCAGAGCTAAAGAGGACAGAAAAAGGCAAAGGAAAACAGCCAACTCTATTCTGGAAAGGCACGCAGAGGCATTAATGCAAGGGGCAATTTCTAGAATCAGGATTTCTTTGAAAGAACATTGTAATAGGAATCAGGTTGCCTACATTCAGTTCTGGTTCTGCTAACCCAAAATGGAAGCTAATTAGCTAAGTATTGAAGGTATATCATGACATTTTCTGAATTTGCAATTCCTTCATCTATAAAAAATGACCAATTATTCTCATCTATCCTACCTGCACTACAGAGATTCCAAGGGCACTACAAAGTGTCCTTGAAAAGTATTGTTGCTCTGCTTGATACTATGTTAGTATCAACCCCCCAAAAAACGAATTTCCAGCCATAGCAAGTCCAGACATTGCAAACTGCTAAAAGCATCCTCCTAAAACCCTAGTAGCTTTTGACAGTTTCCTACCAGGTTGAATGACTGGACTACTTTGGGCTAAGGGAAAACAGCACCATCTAGTGCCTTTAGATGACAACTCTTTCTTCTTTTGATGGGACAAGGCTCAAGCATGATGGCCAAAAGCTGGGACAGGTTGAGGAAAGGGTCTGAGCAAGGAGAAAGAAGTCTAAGGGATCAGCAGAAGAATAGAAGACAGGATTGAGGATCTTTCTATCCCCTTCTCTCTCCAACATGCTTAAAATATCCCAGGAAAGGACAGCTAGGTAGCACAATTGATGAAGAACCAGGTCTGAAATCGGGAGGATCTGGATTCAAATTTGGCCTCGGATACTTCCTAGCCATGTGACTTTGGGCAAGTCACTTAACCCTGATTACCTAGCCTTTGCTACTTTTTTTGAGGGAGTTGATACTAAGACAGAAAATAAGGGTTATGTAAAAAAGACCCAGAAAAAGAACTGTGAAACATCTTGCTTAGAACATGGTTATTGTTTTTTTTTTAATTTGTTAATTTTATTTCCATGGTTACATGATTCTTGTTGTCTCTCTCCCTTCTCCTCTCCCCCTCCTAGAGCTGACAAGCAATTTCACTGGATTATACATATATTATCACTCAAATGCTGTTGCCGTATTATTCATTTTTGTAACAGAGTAATCTTTTAAAACCAAAACCCCAAATCATAGACCCATATGAACAAGTGATAAATCCTATTTTTTCTTCTGGATTTCTACTCCCACAAGAATATTATTATTAACAAAATATATCGCAAAAAATTCTTAAAACCTTAAAGATATGAATATATGATAGATATAACTACATAGCAATAGCTATTTATATTCACATATACATATGTAATATTATAGATATATAACTATTTTTCTAAATAACTATATATGACTATTTAGACATAGTTTTAAAGTTTTCAAAGTTCTTTCTATATAGCACCTCATTGGAGTCTCATAATAATCCTGTAAGGAAGGCTATGTAAATGCTTTTGTCAATACCCAATTTACAGATGAGTGAATTGAGGCTCAAAGAGAATTTTTTTTTAAAATCTTGCCGCTAGAGAATCTGATAGAATCATAGCCCAAGATGATGGGCCTCTCATCCTCTGAGTTCTCCTCTATAAAAGGATGAAAGGTGGTGAATGCCTCAAGGGATTCCTTATTTTATATTATGCAAGTCTCACTTTGGAGGCACTTAAAGAGCCCGAATCTTCTGCTAGTTAAGTCTGCAAACAGGGAGTTAAACAGTCTTTGAGGTGCTCTCTCTGTGAAGGAAAGTGGGGAGTGGGAACCCAGCAGGAGGGGGATGAAAGAACTGGGAGAGCCTTATTAATAGGTAAGTGGACAAGGTAGATAATGTGCTATCTTTTTTTATTGGCCCAACAGACAAGTTATAATATACAAGCAGCCAGGCAGCTCCTATGATTTGCATTGATACAATTCAGGCTGAGGTTTTCATTACGAGGCAGGGATGATACAGGAGACTGTATTATCAAAGGCAACTGAAAAGAGTTCGGGAGCTATCTCTTATTCTGCGTATGCGGATTCATTAATGGTTAGTAAGGTGCTTTGTCCTGGGTGGTATTGGATGTTTCATGGTGAATCATTAACAACTTGAACAGCTTCATACATATGTCTTATTGATGTGTGAAGTCACTGCAACCCCAGGCAGTTTTTCTTTTTCTGAATGAGTTTTGCTTTATTAAAGTTATTAAAGAGAGAGAACAGGGACATTTTCAGCGAGGGGAGGGATATTGTAAATAGTTCACCAATTATGTCTGGAGCTTGGAGGTCTTTGTGACACTGAGTTCAGAGTCGTGGCAGGCACAACTCTCCTTTCTGCTCTTTAGAGTTTCCCTTCTGAGGAAGGAGGGGGAAATGCGACTGTATTGATCTATTCTGCCCTGTAAACTTCCAAAAAGCAGCACAAGGGCTTGTCCTGGCTCTTTGAACAATGACAGACTTGATGATTTGACGAATGTAGCCAGAGAAATAATAATAGCTGGCATTTATGTAGTGTTTTAAGACTTCCAAGGCATTGCTAAGTATCTAATTTTTTCTTCATGACATCCCTAAGAGGGAGGAAATATCAAAAGACGTTATTGTCTTTCCAATTTTTGTAGAGAGACTGATGCCAGGAATCTTAGGATCTCAGAAGGGCAAAGTTGGAAGGGATCTTAGGGGTCATTCAGCCCAAGCCATAGCAAAGCAGGAATCCACCTTATCTATCATCACAGCAAGTGGTGATGGGTAACCACATTGGGTCTGAAAGTCACTTCAAGTCCAACTGTGAGGAACTTTTCCCTTAAATGGAGAAGAAATCTACCTGTCAGTTCCACATATGGCTTCTAATTCTGCCCTCTGCTACCAAACAAAATAGATCTAATCTCTTTTTTAGGTAGATTTGGGCAGTCCTTTTTCAAAATCCAGTTTTGGAGCCCTAGGGCCATGATGGCGAATCTATGACACACGTGTGAGCACTGACACATGTAGCCACTTTCGATGACACGCAGCCACATGCGGCACGGCCACAGCTGTGGCCAGGTGAGGGGGGGTTGGGGTGGTAGGTGCTGTTCCACATGCTGGTCACAGAGACTGGGGTCCAGTGGGGGCAGGGAGGAGGAGCACTTAAAGAGAGAGGGCAGTTAAAGAATTTCAAAACCAAAAAAAAGAAAAACAGATTGACAGATGAAGTTAGCAGCACTTTCTTGGGCTTGAAGTGTACAAAATACCAACCTTCAGTTGAAGATTTAGCCAATGAAATTCAGCAACAAAAAAAGTCACGAATAAGCAGGTTACTTAAAGAATTCCCCCTCCCCTTCACTTATCTTAGTTCACAGCATCCCAAACAAGTTAAATAATATCAAGACCAACAAAAGAAACTGACTAACAGATGAACAAAGAAGTCACTAAGCAGGTAAGTTAAATAATTCGTTTTTGGTTTATTAAATACAGTTATGTATTACAATGATACATTTTTGTTATTTAAACTATAAATATCACAGAATTATGTTTTCTTTTTTTTCTCAAAGTGACACACCACCTGAGCTATGCTTGGTTTTTTGGTGAATTTTGACATACCAAGCTCAAAAGGTTGCCCATCACTGCCCTAGGGTCTAGTGGACAGGGGATGAGTGTTAGATGCAGGCAAGGACCATATCATTTACCATGGCATAGTCAAAAGCACTGAATTATGAGTCAAAATTACTGGCTTCAGTTCCCCACTTTGCCCCTACTTCTCTGACCTCTCTGAATATCATAAACTGAGAATTATGAGGGCACCTTCAATTCCTTGAAGTCCGTCATCATGTCCCCTCTAGCTCTTTTTAATTCTGATTTAAAGATCTTCAGTCTACCTTCATAGGAGGGATATTTGAAGGTTTTGATCCAGGGTGACCTTCACTAGATTTTAGTCATTGCAATCCAACCTTAGGCACTTCCTAGCTGTGTGACCTGAACAAATCATTTAATCCTATTGGCCTCAGTTTCATTATCTGTAAAATGAGCTAGAGACAGAAATGGCAAACCACCCAAATATCTTAATAAGAAAACCCCAGACAGGATCACAAAGAGTAGGATTAGACTGAAAAATGCCTGAACAACTTTCTGATTCTGTTTATGCAATGTGCTAATTCCTAGGAATAAAATAAAGGAGACTAAATGATTTCTGCCCTCAAGGAGTTTACATTCTAATGGAAGAAGACAGCATTTAAAGGGATGCCAAAAGCCTAGGGAAGGGGTGCATTTGCAGCTTGGTGAGATGGCAGAAAATAACATAAAGACCTACATATCTAGGTGGTACAGTAGATAGAGTGCTGGGTTTTAAGTCAGGAAGAACTGAGTTCAAATCCAATTTCAGACATTTAATAGTTGTGTGACCCTGGGAAAGTAATTTAACCTTTATTTGCCTCAGTTTCCCTTTCTATAAAATGGAAATAATATCTACCTCATGAGGTTATTGTAAGGATCTAATGAAATAATAAGCATAAAGTGCTTAACATAGTACTCGGTGCATGCTAAGCACTATATAAATGTTTAATTTTTACTTTCAGGCAAGAAAGCATGAAAGGCAACCTGTCAGAGCCACGGGGAACCCAGTTTTAGAGTCCAAAGTTCTAGCACATGGGCGATAAAGAGGAAGTAGGTAGGGACCATGTCTCTTTGTCATGACATAGAAGAAAGTGTTGAATTTGAAGTCAAAATACCTGGTTTCAGATCTCTACTTTGTTCCTAACAACTATGATCTCTCTAATCATCATCATACAATGAGGAATATATAATTTATACTTTATATCTCTTAATCCAAAATAATTAAACAAATAAAACTGGGTCAAAATGAGTAATACAAATCAATGGCTGCAACAAGAAACAACTGCTACTATCACTCCCATCAAGCATCCCTTCTATTTTCCATCTTGGAGCTCTCTAGCAAATGGCACAGAATTGGGGATCAAAGGACCTGGGTTTAAATTCTTTATCAGCCAATTACTGATTTGGGGCAAGTCACCTACTACCTACTTTGGGCTTCAGTTTTCTCATTCATATAAGAAAAGGATTGAACCAGATGATGTCTAAAGCCTCTTCCAGCTTTAAATCTGTGATTTAATGTTCCTATAACAAACCAATCAATGAGGAAGTATTTATAAAGTCACAGGTCTAGTTGCTGGTCCTATCTATATTGTCTTTGCATCCTCACTTCCTGTCAATATAATGTGCTAGGCATCGGAATCACACAAACAAAAATAAAATTGTTCTTGCTCTCAATGGGGCTTGGAATTCAGTTCATCAAGTTCTGTACTGCCTTCTCCAATTCTACTAGATACTATTGTTGTTCACTGTGTACAATATTCTCCTTTGCATCACTTCATATAAGTCTTTCCAGGTTTGTTTGTTTGTTTGTTTTGCAATCATCTTGTTTGTCATTTCTTATGGCACAATGGTATTCCATTATAATCATATACAACAACTTGCTCAGCCATTGCCCACTTATGGACATCCCTTCATTTTCCAGTTCTTTGCCACCACAGAAAGGCTGCTATAAGAATTTTTGCACAAGTAGATCCTTTCCCCCTATCTTTGATCTCTTTGATACAGACCTAGCAGTGGTATTGATGGGTCACCTAAATAGTTTCTTCACATCATCACCTGGCCTTCTGGCCCCAAAACTCCCTGAGGCAGTTCCCTTTGCTAGCCCTATTGGCCCCTGAGATTTTTAAAGCAAATCTGACTTTACCCTAGTGGAAAGGAAGCCTGTCAATGTCTCTGTCTTTAAGCCCCTTGATTTTGTTTCAAAATATTTTGATCTCCTCTGCCACTGTGATAGTTCTTTCTATAGCTCTGAATTTCTCTGTTCTCCCTCCTTGTCAACACAGAGTGAAATGAATACAGGTTGTGCCAGGATCTAGGCCAATCACTTTGGATATTTTCAACATCCTGTCTCAGTGTTGCCTATACCCAATTCCAGTGATGTACCCCACAGGGGCAGGGGCTGCCTGGAAGCCAAATTTATAGCTAAACAGCCTTCACAGCTCTGACTTTGATGCACTTATGTTCCAATGGTGTCCCTAGTGGTTCCTGTCACTGCCAGCAATCATGCCATTTGGGAGCCTAAGCTGTCTCTCATCTATGAGAGAGGAGCAGCTCAATATCCTGGGTGATAGCAGAGCTTGGCTCAGCACTTGGCCACCCAGAGTCAGCCCGGATAAACTAACACAGAAAGGAACAACAGGAGCTGCTCCCGTAACTTCTAGCTCATATGATTTTTGCTCCTATCTTGTTCCTCACTTTCTTTTTCTTGGTAGTTAGGTATTTAAGTGCTTGTAATCAGCTTTTACCTGATATCCCTTAGAGGCTGAGTTTGCTATATTCCCCATTGCATGAAGTGAAATACAGACATCTGAAGTAAAAGTTTTGTGACTCTGCACCCATTATTTAGTCCATGAAGAGCAAGAACAACTAGAAACCAATCTGATCTCCCTTCTCACCACCCTACTTTTGTTTGACCAAGACTTGATCAACATGTAAACATAAAAGGAAGAAGGAGAAATAAGACAATGGAGAATAACAAACCACATTAGTCAATTTTAATTTTTTTTAAAAAGTGTGCTTACTAAATTTTATTTCTATTTGCAGAAAAAACTATTTAAAACAAAAACAGAAATAATAAAACACTCAACTTGGCAAATGATGAGTCTAGATTATCTTGAAAATATTCCTTTTAGTAGAAAATATTTATTTTTTAACTCTTGGTTGTCAGAATTTAATATTACCACAACTACTTAAAATGCTTTCGAATTCTGATAGCTTTTATAGCTTTTTTGAATGAAATCTATGTTTCCATCCTGTTCAAAGTCCCATAATATATTACAAAGGAAAAAATATTGGAGATATTTCCAGTATCATTATAATGTGCTCTTTGTCTGTCTTTCTATATAAAAAGATGCATCTATATTGAACTATCTTGCATTGGTAGATGGAGATTGTGTATTTATCTCTATATGTGTGCATATATATATGCATATTATATATACATGCACATATTTGTGTATACATATATACCTTAAATTATTTTGCATTTTAGAGGGAGATTATAATGTCTGTATGTATATATTTATACATATATGTATATGCATATATATGTGTACATAATATATATCCACCTTGCAAAATCAATTATATCACAAGTAGAGTTGTGACCTGTAATTTCACTGCTTCAGAAAACTCTCAATGAGGAAGCTCCCTCTTTTTACTGAATATTGGCACTTGTTTTGCAATAGTCTTAAAGATTTCCTTTGGGTATAGAGAGGTTAAGAGCCTTGTCCTGAGTCATGCAGCCAGTGTGTATCAGAGGCAGGAACTGAACTAAAAAGTTCCTGACACTTTTGCAGACTCTCCATCTGCATTACCATATTGCCTTTCAGATACATTAATGTCATCTACATATACTGCAAAATCCTTTTACATTAATTACCTCATTTGATGCATTCCTAGCTCCTTTGAGGAAGGAAGGAGGGAAGGAGAGGTAGGGATTATCATTCACATTTAGAAAAATGAAGAAAGGGAGATGTGGAAAGTTCACCTAAAGATGTGACAGGACTCCATTTGGGATAATTGATTCAAGGGGACAAGCCTGGTGAAAAAATGATACTAAGGATCTACCATAATCTCTAAGAATCATTCAGATGACAAGTCAGAGTGAATCTTAAGCTAGCTGGTTTGAATGTCATAGAGAATCGGGTTAGAGGAAGAGTTCCTTTTCTGAGCAGCTTTTAGAGAAATGTGTTGAGGAAGCAGGAAAGCTACCCAAAGCACTCTTTTAAGTGGTATGTTGGTAAAAGATTTAATTTTCAAAGGATATGAATTTCTTAAACTTATCTCATTTCTTTACTTCCACTCCCACCAGTTTTGTCTACTTCATGACTGATCTTCAATTTCTCTGTGGGCATCACACTGACTTCCTTCCAGAAGAATCACTTAAGAGTGTGTGTGTGAAGACTGAATGACAAAATCTCAGTATTAGAAGGGGTTTCAGAGGCAGTCACATTCAGACATTCCTTCCATATCATCTTAAACAAAGGGTCACCATACTTCACTTTAAGACTTTCTAAAAGTATGACTTTCCAATGTAACCTATTCTTACCTTTGACTATTTCTACTTGTTAAGAAGTTTTTCCTAACAGTGAGGATTGAATTTGTACAACTTCTACTTCTTACTTCTAATTCTGCAGTCAGGGGCCAAGCAGAATAAATAAAAGGCACTGAGAGCCAATGGAAAGAATCCTCAAATGAAAGGATTTGAACCTCACATATAAAATAAGGAAGTTGAACTCAATGGTTTCTGAGACCCCTTTCAGAAGACCACTATTCAGTTGTTACATCTACTCTATTTTTCAGCCCTCAACCTCAGCAATTTCCAATTCCCTACCCCAGAGATTGAATACTAGTTATCCACTAAAGACAGAGCACCATTATACAGACTAATATAAAGGAGACTAAGCTATGAAATGTTTTTTTTTCCTTTTTTCAAATTTATTTTATTTTATTTTTATTTTTAAATATTTCTCCAAGGTTACATGATTCATTTTTTCTACCTCCCCTCTTCTCTCCTTCCTCCAAGAGCTGACAACCAATTGCACTGAGTTATACATGTGTTATCACTTGATACCTACTTTCATATTATTCATTTTTATAATAAAGTAAATTTTAAAAACCAGAATGTCAGATCATATACCCATATAAACATGTGATGAGTCATTTGTTTTTCTTCTGCATTTCTACTCCCATAGTTCTTTCTCTTGATGTGGATAGCGTTTTTTTCTCATAAGTTCCTCACGGTCTTCCTGGATCATTGCATTGTTATTACTAAGCTATAAAATTTTTAAGTAGCCCCAGGTGAAATATTTGTTTTTGTTGTTTCAGTCATTTCCAACTCTTTGTAATCTCATTTTGGGATTGCAAAGATACTAGAGTAGTTTGACATTACCTTCTCTAGTTCATTTTACAGATAAGGAACCTGAGATGAACAAGAATACATGACTTGCCCAAGATCACCTACTTAATAAATGTCTGAAGATAGATTTGACCACATGACTATGAGTCTTCCAGACTTTAGGCCTGATTCTCTATCCACTGTGCCACCTAACTGCCAGATCAAATGTAGGCAGTAAGAAAAGCTTGATCAGTTGTTAATGGATTTCACAGGAACCTGAAAGAAGGAATATGTTGTATGGTAGATTTTTTTTAAATCAAATAAAATGGATTCACCTTAAGTCAGATGTTCTTAATCCAGGGTTTGTAGACTTTGAAAAAAAAGTCTCTTGATAATTGTATTTTAATATGAATATCTATTTTTGCAATCCTATGTATTTCATTGTATGCATTTAAAAACATTATTCTGAGAAAGGTTCACAAGTTTCTAACAAAAGGATCTGTGATACAAAAATGTTTTAAAAAATAACAAACAAACCTTGATTCAGGTAGAGGTGGTTCCTTTGAATTTATTGAAAAGGGAAGGAAAAAGGGATACATTTGTTGTCCAAATATCAATTTTGCCTTGGGAAGAGCCCTATTCTCCATATAATATTGTTTTTTTTATACTGAGTAAGTATGGTAAGAGCTAATGTAATTCCCTGATTTCCTTATTACCAGAGAATAATTTAGGTGGTATTATAGACTCATTCTGAAGTTCTATGGTCATCATAATCAGAGGATCTTGGTACAAAGTTGTAGACTTAGTGTATTTAAGTCTACAACTTTGTATATGTATTTATATATATAATATTTTAATATATTTATATATTATTATAGCATATATATTTCAAAACAAGACAAAAAATTATTATCAGAAAACCAATGAAGAGGATTGATCAAAGCCCTGGTCAATTTCATGAGCTTATAGGAGCCCTTTAAATATTTTTGAAAGACAACTCTCTATGTAGGGAGAGGATGTGACCACTGATATACCCTTAGACAATTAAGAGCATCCCTTGATTAAGTTCCAGTGTCTATGTCTACCCCAAAGATAAAATTTATCTTTTATACAGCTCTTTAAAGTTTTCAAAGTAACTTCAATATGTTAATCAATCAACAAATATTTATTAAGTGTTTATTACATGTCAGACATGCTTATTTTCTTTTTACAAAAAACCTATGAGATAATCTTATTCTCATTTATCATAATAAAAATATGATTTTTAAAAATTGAGGCAGATAGAGATTAGATGACTTGCCCAGGATCAAACAGCTAGTAAGTGTATAAGAACAGATTTGAACTCATAAAAATTCTGAATCCAGACCCCACAACTCTATCAATTATACTACCTAGCTGGTGTAAAAGATGAAAGCTTGGACTCATCAAGATCTAAGTTTGAATTCTGCAACAGATACTAGCTACACAGTCCTAAAGAATTCAGGTAACCCATCTCATCCTCATTTTCCTCATCTGAGAAATGAAGATAATAATATTTTCTACTTTATAACATTGTTGGGAGAATGAAATAACAAATATGAAAATGCTACATAAATGCTAATTATTGTTCTTCTACATAGAAAAGTAAGTACAAGCTAGATACTAGTAATTTCTCAGTATGGGATCAGGATAATATTCCTGTAGATAATGTCCCTTGAATTAAGCCTTGAAGGAAGCTACAGATTCTGTAAAGGGGTGAATTATAGGCATAAGGCACAGGCAATCCACAGAAATGGGAGATGGGGAGCCATGTGCAAGGAAGAGTAAGGAGGCTAATAAGGCTGATTCACAGAGAATCTAGAAGGAATAATGTCTAAGAAGACTGGAAAGGTTGGAAGGGCCAGACTGGGAAGAACTTTACCTTTCCTACAATGAAATTTGAAATTGACCCTAAACACTATAGAGAACCTCTTGAGTATAGTGGCTATGGAGCAGCATATTCAAATGTCATTTGAGAAATGGGATAAAGAAATTGAGATGCAGAAACAGTTGAGACCTGCCCAATATCATGCCAATAGTGTGTGGCAGAGCCAGAATTTGAAATCATGTTCTAATTTTGGTGTACTATCCACTACATGCATCACTTGTCTATGGGTGATTTCTAGTCTCTAATGTATTTGATGCAGTTTGGGGTCCTGTGGTTTCTTTCCATTTTCTCTAACGTTGAATGTAAGCTGCCCTGTGTCTGATATTAAGTGGAGTGCTTATATGGAAGCTATCTCTGTAAAAACCTAGATATCAACTATGATTGAAATATACTCTGAAATTTCCCAGAATAAACTCTGGATAGGAATATAATTACCTATCAAGTTTGGGGGTTGCCCCAATGATTTGATATAGTCTATGCAAGCCTAGATTTTGAGGGCATTGGGCTAGAAGTACTCTATTGTAGTCTATGATGTTTTCTAAGAAGAGCTTCTGATCCTCAATATTTTAGACCTTAGTTATATCTACTTATGCCATTTCTACCACATTTACTTCTCCAAATCAAACTTACTATTCTAAAGCCCATCCCTTGCCTTCTTTTTCCTTTACTTTCCTTTAAACAAAGTCTGATTCTCCCTTGCCTTATACCACATTCTCTACCCTACTCACCCTAGCCCTAGTCAATAAACATTTTATTCAAAGTTGAATAGATTTACAGCTAAAAGGAACTTTAAGGTCATTGAATTGAGCCCCCTTATTTTGAGGAAACTGAGGCACAAAGATCAATCTAGCCTAGGGTCCCACAACTAATAAGTGTCTGAGGCAGAATTTGATCTCATTCCCTCCTGACTCTATATCCTATCCTTTATTCACTGTGCCATCTAGTTCTTCAACAAAAACATAATCTTCATCAAAAAGAAAAATCACCAAAAACTTAAAAAGATTTATGTGAAAAGAATGATCATAAAAAATCTATGTGAAAAGAACAAACCTAAAAAAATTATGTGTAAAGGACAATCATTAAAATCCTGAAAAGATTTATGTTAAGTGATGCAAAGTAACATGAGCAGAACCAGGAGAATGTACAATGATCAGATCTAAATGGCTGGAAGAATATCAGTAGTGCAAGGATCCAGGACAATTCCAAGGGACTCATTATGAAAAGGGCCACTATAGAAGAAACTGAGGGCATTATATAAAGAGAGTCTAAGGATTTAACTTCACCTTAAATTTGGATATGTACAAAGAGGCTAACCCATCTCCTAAACATTCTAGAAAATATCAAAAGCACCCGAGTCTAAAAGTTTTCCTAACATGAAAATATATTCACTGATTTTTTTGTATCAATCTTTGCCCTCAAAGGATTAAATACCTTCATATCCCTGGTAAAATCAAACGTGGCTGATTCCCATTTCCAGGGTTTTATTAGATATGGGTCTTATCAAGCCACCCACAAGGAAGATCATGAAATCATTACCCTATACCAATGACCTCATTTTAGACCTCCTTCAATAAGACAAGTTTAAATGAGCTGGACTTGAAGGAAGGGAAATTGTGGTCTTACTGAATGATGAATCATCCACATGCCTATCTATGAGTTAGGCAGAATAGTTCTAAACCCCAGAAAGGGATGGGTCTGAAGGAGCCACATGAGAGTAAGCTTCGGTCCCTGGTAGCCCTGGGTGGGTGCTGAGCAACCCTGAGGATAACAGCTCTGCTTGGCTGCCACCACTGCTGTCGACTGGGCCATGCCTGTGGGGCTCTGTGATTAGAATGGAGACCTTTGCCCTCTATGGATGCTCAGCAAATGTCAGACTTTAATGAGATTTCCCATCCTGTCAAGTGACTCTTGTGAAGTACGTGCCACTCACAGCCAGTCACCAGCCTCGGGTTACATCAACATGCCCTTAAAGAGGGAAGGTGCATTGAGCAGGGAGTAGCTGAGAACTCAGGCAGAGGAGGAAGCTGCCTGGGGAGAGCACCAGCCTTTATCATTAGAGAAATAACCTAGGACTCCAGGGTTCTCTTTCAAGCTGTGGACAGCATGTATTGTTTGCTTTTAACTTAGCAAAAGAATCCTAGAAGTACAGGACGGATGGAGAACTGAAAAAGTCATCATCTCCAGCCCTCTGGCTCAAGCAGGAAGACAGCTAAGCTACCTCATGGCTGTACCTCAGAAGCCAGAAAATGAATACAATTTTCTTCATTAGCTAAATCTTTCCAGGGCTCAGTTTCTGGGGAGAATTAGACTCCCCTCTGACTCCTCTTCTCTCTTTCCTACTATTAGTCCACTCTGAGCCTTCTGGAGTCAGTGGGTCACCTGCGAAATGGAGATAATAACCCCCGCCTTATTCCTGAAGGTGTAGTAGAGACACTGATATATCTGAATAAGAATGATGTCCAAGCTGAGAACCTTTTTAAGGTTGAAAATTATTTCTGGTTGTGTCACAGTGAGTGATAGGCCTCAGGAGCTCAGCCTGGCAGCCAGCATTTAGAGATGCCTCTGTGCTCGCCTTTACTTCCTCTCCCTTTTATTTTCTGAAACCACAGGAGAGATGATAAGACTGATAACACTGATGATAATACTTAGAATAATCATAATAATGCATTAATTAAAAGCCCACAAGCCCTGGGAGCCCCAGGGTGCAGCCTCTCATAGCTTTTTCTGGGTTGTAATGCCCTAGAGAGAATCAGGAGGGATGAATCTCAGGATGGGGTGACCTTCTGGCATATGGTGACAATGGGGTGGGGTGCTTAATTTTTTAAAGAACTCTCCAAGAACCCATCCATCTGGATCCCCACAGTGCTTCAGCAGGTGCATGGCACTGACCAGATGGCCCTCAATAAAACAGCTTCAGGGGAGGGAGGGGAGAGGAACCTGTCCACAATAACTTGTCACTCTCAGAGATATTGTGCCCTTGACTATAGTGTCTCCCTTGTTTAAATCTTACAAAAATAGCAAAAATTCTTTTTAGTTTCCTATGGTTCTCACTTGTGCAAACTATATGAGACTGCCTAGGCAAATACACATTTGAGTACAACACCAACAGACCCTGATAAATACCCCCACAGAGTCGGGCAGAAAATATTATGTTCCTGGGGTTTCTTCTGCTTATTGCCAATCATCTTCCAGAAATATCCACTTTAAGGCCTCGGGGATGCAAAGGTAAATGAAGGGTGGTGTCACAATAAGCAATTTTGTCACTAACAGCAAAAATTGTAGTAGAGAGAGATATGAAGGTTTAAGGTGGCATGGAAGGAGAGACTTTGGGATTTATTGTGGAACACAAAGAACTGTCTTCCTTTCCAGGATGAGAGGGGTATGATTAGTTATATCCTGGGAAAGGAGTGTCTTGTGTCTCTCTAAGCAGATATAGTTACATCAGGCAGGAGACTGACTCCTCTGCCAGAAGGTCCAGCCCATGTCCTTACAATTCAGCCAGAAATAAGTAACCCACAGCCCCCTTTTACCTGCCAAGGAAACAGTGGCATGTGAAGGGGCTGTGGGGAAAATAAAATCAAATAAAACAGAGCTGCTATGTTAGAGAACAGACTTGAGAACTGGTCCATCACCCCACACACACACACACACAGCCAAACCTGGCTTATGACTCCAGGAATCATCCAATCAATGGGATGACTGGATATGGGTATTTCTAAGTGAATGATGTCATGGAAGGAGCATCCTCTCCCAGTCCAGCCCTGTATCCTTTCATTGTTGCCACATTGTAATGAAAGGCCCAAAGTATCTATAATACATTAGCTGGCATTTCTCTACCAGAAAAGGATGAAGAATTATTTTTTATCTATTTCTCTTAAAATGTTGCCCAGTGTGCTGCCTTACCCCTAAATAACCACATTCTGAGCCTCTTTGGGAAGAGTACTTTAGCCAGACAGGAGATATTTATTGCCCTTTGACCATACCATGGTTCCTCTGAACTTGGAATGATGTATGTATCAATGATCAATATAACAACAACAAAAACAACAAGGAGAAAAAAGAAGGTTCAGAGAAAGTCCACAGAAGCATGAAGGGCATAAATGAAACTTTAAGCTGGCTAAATAAAAAGACAAAAATGTGAGTCTTTGGGCTGAGATAGAAGATAAAATTGATGAGTATAAAGCTATGAAAGATATGAATAAAGTGGGCACAGAATAAAGTCCAGATTCCTAAAATAAGAAAGTTTAAAAGATGTAAATTTAGAATGACCCAACTTTGCCACAGGGATTTATTAAACAATATGTCATTATGCTGTTGGCCACATAAGACATATATGATCCATTTCCTACATCAAAAGATCTTATAATTAGGAAGACAAGGCATTCACTGTTGGAACAATTGTTCAATGAGTCATCATTCTATATCAATTCAGTTGAACAAGTAATCATTAAGTACCAACTGTGTGCCACACTTGTGATGGGCTCTATAAATATGAAAATAAAAATTAAACAGTCCATGTCCTCAAGGCCTTACATCCTATTGAGAGAGATAAAATGCATGTAGAAAATAATATGTAAAGCATGTAAAAAAGTAATTTCCAAGAACAGGGCTTGAGTCTTATGTACAATAGGGTAACCAAAGGGCAAAATTGAAGAATAGACTGGAATAGAACTGACATGGATAGATATGAGGGAGCATTGTAGGATGCATATGTATCCATCTAAAATTAAAAAAAAATAAATTAGATCCTGGTTTCCCTGCCCTTATTCCCTTCTTTATCAATTAAAGAATTCAGCTAATTACATATAAACATATATATGCCTATATGAATGCAGCTAACAATCAATAGGCATATGTAGTTATTTTTATATAGAAAGAGATTGTTAACTGCATATATATATATATATATAGACAGACAGACAGACAAACAGACAGACAGGAAAGAGAGAGAGAGAGAGAGAGAGAGAGAGAGAGAAAGAGAGAGAGAGAGAGAAAGAGAGAGAGAGAGAGAGAGAGAGAGAGAGAGAGAGAGAGAGAGACTGGTGAATAAATTCTAAACAAAATACCAAGTAACAGAGTTGGTATATATGATTTCATATCATTACAATAAGGATCTATCTCCCATTTCTAAAAACCATGTTTAAACTAATACATACTACATGTCAACTAGACTAAAAATTGTATTTTTGCTACCATCAGAGCAAAATTACTATGTATTACTTTTTTAATGCACAGTAATGTAAAGGCTCACCTGGTTTCTGAAATCTGAAATCCATGAAGTTGAAATCACAACATTATTTACTTTCCTAATATAATAATGAACTGACACTTAGAGAATGGGATAGTCTAGGATATGGATCAATGAGCAAATGTGGGGAGGGCCTCTGGGTGGGAAAGATAGCACAGACACAGGAATGAGCATCATTTATAGAGACTCAGGAGTGATGTTTGACTTTCTGTCTGGACTGGAGAAACTTCACAGCGGGGAGTAGTAAGGAATAAGGTTGGATGGTGGTATCACTTGGGACCTGTTGGCCACAGGATAGAAAACAGGGATAAGGAAAGTCAGCAATTTCCTGAAGTTGCCAGGCTAGAATCGGCCATAGGTCAGTAGCCAGGTAGGTAGTTAAGCATTCAGACACACCTGGAACAGAAGTCAGGTAGAAGTAGTAAGTCAGAAATCAAGCAGAGAGACACAGTTACCTGCGACATTGTACACAGATATTAGAGGTAAACAAAGTTCAGTAAGACATAAATTAGCCAGGCAAAAAGAATATGAGAGAGTATAATTTCAAAGGTCCTGATAAAAGCAGTTGCTTTCGGCAAATCACTTTGTAACTCAGTTCTTCAAGTAAACCTGGAAAACAGTTTTCTCTGATCGAGTTCCTGGGAGTTTCCTATGCCAATGAAAGGGCATTATCCTTTAGTGATTTGCCATTTCTTTCCCCAGATCATTTTACAGATGAGAAAACTGAGGCAAATGGGGCTAAGTGACTTGTCCAGAGTCACCTAACTAAGTGTCTGAGGCCAAATTTGAACTTAGGAAGAGGAATCTTCTTGACTCTAGGTCTGATACTACTGATTGCATGACTAGCTGCCCTTACAACTAAGTAGCAGGCAACTTTTTTTCACCCAGGGCACCTTCCTCAAATCTATTCTAATTGTCTCTGACTATGAGACAATCAGAACACTGTTTCTTAGCTAACTGACCCAATGGGGAATTATTCCAGAAGTTTTCAGAATGCTATCATTGACCATGGAAACTCCCTCATGCAGGTAAAAACATTGAGGATCCTCATTAAAAACCTTAGCTCCAATTCTGACTAGATGTGAGACTTTCAATAAATCTATAAATAATAAAAAATATCCCAAGATATTTTCCTTTATTAAAAAACCACTTGCCTTCTGTCTTAGAAATAATACTAAGCATCAGTTTTAAGACAGAAGAGTAGTAAGAGCTAGGCAGTTGTGGTCAGTGACCTGCCCAAGTTTACACAGCTAGGAAGTATCAGAGGCCAGATTTAAAACCAGGACTTCCTCTCTCCAAGCCTGGTTCTCTATCCACTGAGTCACTTAGCTGCTCCCTCAAGATGAATTTCTACTGTTGCCCCAGCAGCCCACTCACTCTGGTAATGTCTCCATTCTTCCTGTTCTAATTAGTAAGTCCTTTTTGAAACCTTCATCTGGGGAAATATACCTGCCAATCATGCTCACTTTTAACAGTGCTCAGATCCCAACTTTCCATGCAACTCTTCTATTTTACCCTTGCTTGGTTATCTTCCCTCCTGGCTTCCCAGCTGTTTTAGTGTGGTCTTTGCCATTTATAAAAGAAATTCTTTGAGGGTAGGAGTCATCTTTCCTTTTGCTTGTATTTGTATTCCCAGAGTGTAGTATAGTGTCTGTTATCTAGTAAGCACTGAATAAATGCAATATTCTATCTATTATTTATCTGTCTACAAATCTATTTATTAACTTAATCTCCATGTGCACTAATGAGCAAGGTATATAGATTAGCACAAAAACTTGAGTTCTAACAATATCTTTCACAAAATAATTTGTGATACTCATTTTGGGGTTCTGACTCTAAGGGAAAATATATCCTCCAGATCAACAGCTCCAGACTAGGGAGCATAGGAAAATTAGGATATATCTAATTTTAGATTGGTACCCTTGAGATATCAACGAGAGCCATGAAATCAATTTAAAGGCTGTGAAGAAGGGAGAAAAGCAGATTCTTGACTCTGTCTTAGCATCCAGTTCAGTCTTGGGTTTATTTAGAAAAAAGAGAGAGAGAATAATGTGGTACAGTAAGAATATTTATTGATTGCAGAGTCAGAGGACCTCTATTCAAATCCCATCTCTAAAAATTATAGTCTGTGTGACTTTGGGCAAGTCACTTAAATTCTCTAGTTCTGTTTTCTCATATGTAAAATGACATTGGATTAAATGGCCTCTGAGTTCCCATCCATCATCCTATGACCTTGTAAGAAAAAGCCTAACACATACAATATGATTATGACACTGAGAATGCAAATACAAAAGTGAAGATGTTTGCTTTGCATTCTAATAGAAAAGATAAGACATTTTAGAGAATAGTTAATGGTTAAATGATGACTGGGATAATGAGTAAGACCATAGGGAGATGGATTGACACACATCATCCAGGATCAAGGGCAAAAATGTTTTGATCTTAGTTCCAGAACTTGAAGAAGTATACAGTGGCACAGCCATTGGGAAATCTGTGTTGAAGGTAGTTACAGAAGGAGGAAAAGAAATAAAGAAGGAAGGAAGGAAGGAAGCAAGGAAGGAAGGAAGCAAGCAAGCAAGCAAGCAAGCAAGCAACAGGGTCACAAGTAAGCACTTACTATGTTCAAGGCAATGTGTTTAAGTATGGCTGATATAAATACAAGCAAAAAAGAAAGACCTCAAAGAGCTTCGATTCTAATGTGGAAGATGAACACAACACAGAGATTTGAGCTAAAAAAAGGAGGCTGGAGACTGAAGGTATTTTTGGGCACAGTTTTGAAGTTTGAGAAAAATCAGAACAGGACAGGGAGGGAAAAAATAAAGGCAAACTTCTCTAGATCTCTTCATAAAAATGTAGGTTGGTGTGGGTGACTTATCAGTGGGAAAAGGGGAAAAGATTCTATGGAGGGATTTACCTAAGTGAGTTGGCTATGATGATGGTAAGTAGTTCCAGGAGAGGAGGCCCTAAGTGTTAAGGAAAGTTTCAGGATGAGCTAGAATGTAGTAAAACACTGCCAAAGACTTTCCTGAATAGGCTTGCATAGTTCTTGGATTGGCTATCATTAATCAGGAAACCAAAGCTCCACACCCCCCTCCCCAGCATGGGAAGGCTATGGACTAAATATTCATAGAATAAAGTGGGAGATTTGAGTATTTCTTCCCTCTTTCCCTACTAGGTGGTTAAAAATATGACCTTATTCTTTAAATCATATACAGTTAATACCTCGTTTTTCATTGACATTGGTTAACATTGATTTTTTTCTGGGGAAATTTTTTTCTTGGTTTTCGTTAGTTGCCTCGGATTTCTTGGTATGCTCACTTGACCTCCATGCTAATTTTGGGAAAATAAAGGGAGGCTCACACATTCTTCTGTTTGGTATGAGCAATACATGTATTGAAGAGCAAATAAATATATTTAACCATAAAAGCATACCTGACAGTATACAAAGTGAATGAGCTCTCTCATTGGGGGATATCTCATCTTAGTCAAGTAGAAATTCATAGTATCTTAGCTTAGAAAAGGGATATAATCAAGGTAACAATTCCTCTACATGTCAGCTTCTTTCCAAAGTCTTTCCAGATTGTGCCTTGATACCTAAACTTCTTATAGAGGGGTATTCCCTTTCCAAACAATAACCTCTCTATCTCCTCTTTGCTCTCTTCTATATGCTAAGAAGAATCTTCAGAAACATAAATGCCATGTTAAATTTTCATTTATTCTTTACGGTAGTCTATCATATTTATTTTACATTAATTTCTTATTGTTTTTAGTATTAAACATTATATTGTATTTATGGTATGTATTTTGAAGTGTCTAGAATGAATTGATTGGATTTACACTGATTCATATGGAAATAATTGCCTTGGTTTTTTTTTTTTTAATTTTCATTTGGTCATTTCCAAACATTATTCATTGGAAACAAAGATCATTTTCTTTTCTTCCCTTCCCTCCCCTCCCACCACCCTTCCCTCTCCCATAGTCCACGTGCAATTCCACTGGGTATCACATGTGTTCTTGATTCAAACCCATTTCCATGTTGTTGGTATTTGCATTAGAGTGTTCATTTAGAGTCTCTCCTCAGTCATATCCCCTCCACCCCTGTAGTCAAGCAGTTGCTTTTCATTGGTATTTTTACTCTCACAGTTTATCTTCTGCTTGTGGATAGTGTTTTTTAGATCCCTGCAGATTGTTCAGGGACACTGCATTGCCACTAATGGAGAAGTCCATCACCTTCGATTGTACCATAGTGTATCCGTCTCTGTGTACAATGTTCTCCTGGTTCTGCTCCTCTCGCTCTGCATCACTTCCTGGAGGTTGTTCCAGTCTCCATGGAATTCCTCCACTTTATTATTCCTTTTAGCACAATAGTATTCCAGCACCAACATATACCACAGTTTGTTCAGCCATTCCCCAATTGAAGGGCATCCCCTCATTTTCCAATTTTTGGCCACCACAAAGAATGCAGCTATGAATATTCTTGTACAAGTCTTTTTCCTTATTATCTCTTTGGGGTACAAGCCCAGTAGTGCTATAGCTGGATCAAAGGACAGACAGTCTTTTATCACCCTTTGGGCATAGTTCCAAATTGCCCTACAGAATGGTTGGATTAATTCACAACTCCACCAGCAATGAATTAGTGTCCCTACTTTGCCACATCACCTCCAGCATTCATTACTTTCCATAGCTGTTATGTTAGCCAATCTGCTAGGTGTCAGGTGATACCTCAGAGTTGTTTTGATTTGCATCTCTCTGACTATAAGAGATGTAGAACACTTTTTCATGTGCTTATTAATAGTCTTGATTTCTTTGGCTGAGAACTGTCTGTTCATGCCCCTTGCCTATTTATCAATTGGAGAATGGCTTGATTTTTTGTACAATTGATTTAGCTCTTTGTAAATTTGAGTAATTAAACCTTTGTCAGAGGTTTTTATGAAGATTGTTTCCCAATTTGTTGCTACCCTTCTGATTTTAGTTACATTGGTTTTGTTTGTACAAAAACTTTTTAATTTGATGTAGTCAAAATTATTTATTTTACATTTTGTGACTCTTTCTAAGTCTTGCTTGGTTTTAAAATCTTTCCCTTCCCAAAGGTCTAACAGGTATACTATTCTGTGTTCACCTAATTTACTTATAGTTTCCTTCTTTATGTTCAAGTAATTCACCCATTCTGAATTTATCTTGGTGTAGGGTGTGAGGTGTTGATCCAAACCTAATCTCTCCCACACTGTCTTCCAATTTTCCCAGCAGTTTTTTATCAAATAATGGATTTTTGTCCCAAAAGCTGGGGTCTTTGGGTTTGTCATAAACGGTCTTGCTGAGATCATTTACGCCAAGTCTATTCCACTGATCCTCCTTTCTGTCTCTTAGCCAGTACCAAATTGTTTTGATGACCACTGCTTTATAGTATAGTTTGAGATCTGGGACTGCAAGTCCTCCTTCCTTTGCATTTTTTTCATGATTTCCCTGGATATCCTTGATCTTTTGTTCTTCCAAATGAACTTAGTTATGTTTTTTTCTAATTCAGTAAAGAAGTTTTTTGGTAGTTCAATGGGTATGGCACTAAATAAGTAAATTAATTTGGGTAGGATTGTCATTTTTATTATGTTAGCTCATCCCACCCATGAGCAATCAATGTTTTTCCAATTGTTTAGATCTAGTGTTAGCTGTGTGGAAAGTGTTTTGTAGTTGTGTTCATATAGTTCCTGTGTTTGTCTCGGCAGATAGATTCCTAAGTATTTTATATTGTCTAGGGTGATTTTGAATGGTATTTAGCTTTCTAATTCTTGCTGCTGAAATGGGTTAGAGATATATAGAAATGCTGATGACTTATGCGGGTTTATTTTGTATCCTGCAACTTTGCTAAAGTTGTTGATTATTTCTAGTAACTTTTTGGTTGATTCTCTAGGATTCCTTAAGTAAACCATCATATCATCTGCAAAGAGTGATAGCTTGGTCTCCTCATTGCCAATTTTAATCCTTCAATTTCTTTTTCTTCTCTAATTGCTACTGCTAGTGTTTCTAGTACAATGTTAAATAATAGAGGTGATAATGGGCATCCTTGTTTTACTCCTGATCTTATTGGAAAGGCTTCTAGTTTATCCCCATTGCAGATGATGTTTGCTGATGGTTTTAGATATATACTGTTTATTATTTTTAGGAAAGACCCTTCTATTCCTATACTTTCTAGTGTTTTCAATAGGAATGGGTATTGTATTTTATCAAAGGCTTTTTCTGCATCTATTGAGAAAATCATGTGATTTTTGTCAGTTTGCTTGTTAATATGGTCAGTTATGTGGATGGTTTTCCTAATATTGAACCATCCTTGCATTCCTGGTGTAATATTTATTGGGAAAGGGAATGGGATTGGGAAAAAGGGAGATAAAAGGAGGTTTGTATGGGTATGGAGTAGTTGAGGGGAGAGAGGGTATATTGCTTGGTGAGGCAAGGGAGGGAGATGCCCCCTGCTGAGAGGAAACAGCAGGGGTCCAAAGAGGTCTGTTTGTCTTTGAATGACTGAAACTGAAGTTCAGTTCCCTCTATAACCAGAAAAGATAGTCCACTTATCTGACTGCGAATTCAAATAATATAAAGTTTAAAAATCCAGTTGGAATTGGAGTTTTTCCTAGTTTCAGAGTATAGGGCCAGGCCCCAGACGCTGGCGGAGAGTTTGTCCCACTCCCGTCTACTCTCGTTGTTCTAATTCAGAATCTTAGCTATACACAGAAAGCAAAAAAGAACAATTCTAACCTTTAGAAGCCTATGTCTTTGGGCTGAACCAAGAAGAGCATGCCACTCCAGACTGGGCTGAACAAGCTCCTCTCTCCTCCGACACCCAGAAGCAAGTGCCACCCGGCAGGAAGGAAGTGCTAGTCACAAGACCCAACTGCCACTCCCAGATGGGCCCTTCCCCCACAAACTGTCAGTCTTGTTTCCTTTCCACACTGGTATGAATCCTGCCTGGTCATAGTGGATGACCCTTGTGATGACTTGCTGGAGTCTTTTTGCTAATATCCTATTTAGGATTTTTGCGTCTATATTCATTAGGGAGATTGGTCTATAGTTTTCTTTCTCTGTTTTTGACCTGCCTGGCTTTGGGATCAGTACCATGTTTGTGTTGTAGAATGAATTTGGTAGAACTCCTTCTTGGCCTATTCTGTCAAATAGTTTGTTTAATATTGGGATTAGTTGTTCTTTGAATGTTTGATAGAATTCATTTGTGAATCCATCTGGACCTGGGGATTTTTTCTTAGGGAGTTCTTTGATGGCTTCTTCAATTTCTTTTTCTGAAATGGGGTTGTTAAGGTAATTTATTTTTTCTTCTGTTAGTCTAGGCAATTTATATTTTTGTAAGTATTCATCCATATCACCTAGATTGCCATATTTGTTGCCATATAATTGGGCATAGTAGTTTTTAATGATTGCCTTAATTTCCTCTTCATTAGAGGTGAGGTCTCCTTTTTCATCTTGGATACTGTCAATTTGGTTTATTTCTTTCCTTTTTTTAATTAGACTGACTAGTACTTTGTCTATTTTATTTGTTTTTTCAAAGTACCAGCTTCTAGTCTTATTTATTAAATCAATAGTTCTTTCACTTTCAATTTTATTAATTTCTCCTTTGAGTTTTAGGATCTCTAATTTAGTCTTCATCTGAGGATTTTTAATTTGTTCACTTTCTAATTTTTTAATTTGCATGCCCAATTCATTGACCTATGCCCTTCTTAATTTGTTAATATGTGAACTCAAGGATATAAATTTCCCCCTGAGTATTGCTTTGGCTGCATCCCATAGGTTTTGAAAGGATGTCTCATCATTGTCATTTTCTTCAATGAAGTTGTTAATTATTTCTATGATTTGTTCTTTAACTAACTGGTTTTGGAGAATCGTATTGTTTAATTTCCAATTAATTTTCGATTTACCTCTCCATGTTCCCTTACTAATTATTATTTTCATTGCATTGTGATCTGAGAAATTTGCATTTATTATTTCTGCTCTTTTGCACTTGTTTGCAACGTTTTTATGCCCTAATACATGGTCAATTTTTGTAAATGTACCATGTGCTGCAGAAAAGGAGGTATATTCCTTTTTGTCCCTATTTATTTTTCTCCACATGTCTACTAACTCTAATTTTTCTAAGATTTCATTCACTTCTCTTACCTCTTTCTTATTTATTTTTTTGGTTTGATTTATCTAGTTCAGATAGAGGAAGGTTCAGATCTCCCAATAGTATAGTTTTTCTATCTGTTTTGTCCTTGAGTTCCTCTAGTTTCTCCTTTAGAAATTTGGATGCTATGCCATTTGGTGCATACATGTTGAGTACAGATATTTCCTCACTGTCTATACTGCCTTTTATCAGGATGTAATTACCTTCCCTATCTCTTTTAACTAGATTTATTTTTACTTTGGCTTTGTCAGATATCATGATTGCGACTCCTGCCTTCTTTTTGTCAGTTGATGCCCAATAGATTACTTTCACCCTATGTGTATCTACCTTTCTCATATGTGTTTCTTGTAGACAGTATATGGTAGGGTTTTGGACTCTAATCCACTCTGCTATATACTTGCGTTTTATGGGTGAGTTCATTCCATTCACATTCAGAGTTATGATTACTAGCTATGTATTTCCCAGCATTTTGATTTCTGCTCCTTTACCTGCCTTTTCTTCTTTCACTATTTCCTTCTACACCAATGTTTGCTTTTGAACAGTCCTCCTTGTTCCCACCCTTATTTTACTTCCCTTTATACCCCCCTCCCTATTTATCCCCCCTTATTTTCCCTGTAGTCTTTCTAAAATTAACCCCCCACTCCCTCCCTCTCTTGTCCTGCTTCCCTCCCCACCAGACCATTTGTTACCCTTCTACTCCCCTATAGGGTGCAAATCTATTGTCTGCCCCCAATGGATTGGATTGTTTTTCCCTCTTTGAGTCACTTTCAAAGCATGTAAAAGTTGAGTATTTCCTGTCTCTGACCTCTTTACCCTTCCAGTGTATTGATGTTCTCCCCCCTCCCACCATGAGCTTCTTTATGGCATATAAATTTACCCCCATTTGTTTCTTTTCCCATTTCTTTTAATATTAACCTATTTTAAGCTCTAGTTATATATATATATATATATATGTATGTATATATATATATGCATACTCATGCGTATGTATTTTTGCATGCATATATCTATATACCTATTTATGTCTTGTCCTTTCATCCTATACAGTTTGTTGCTATTCCCTCTAAGTATACTTCTTTTTGCTTCCCAGCTAATAACAACAGTTTTTAAGAGTTACCAATGACCTCTTTTCTTATAGGGATACATATCATTTTAACTTATTGAGTCTCTTAAAAATTTTTTTTGTTTTTCTTTTTTCCCCTCTTTTTTAATTACCTTTTGATGATTCTCTTGAGTTCTATGCTTGGACATCAAATTTTCTGTTCAGGTCTGGTCTTTTCTTTACAAATTCTTGAAATTCTTCTATTTTGTTGAATGACCTTACTTTCCCCTGTAAGAATATAGTCAGTTTTGCTGGGTAGTTGATTCTTGGTTGTAGACCTAGTTCCCTTGCTTTCTGGAATATCAAATTCCATGCCTTTCTTTTTTTCAGTGTGGATGCAGCCAGATCCTGAGTTATCCTCACTGTGGTTTCTTGGTATCTGAATGACTTCTTCTTGGCAGCTTGTAATATCTTTTCTTTGGTCTGATAGTTCTTGAATTTGGCTATAACATTCCTGGGTGTTGTCAGTTGGGGTACAGGAGGTGATCTGTGGATTCTATCAATCTCCACTTTTCCCTCTTGTTCAAGGATTTCAGGGCAGTTTTCTTTAGTAATTTCCTGTAATATAATGTCCAGGCTTTTTCTTTTGTCATGGTCTTCTGGTAGGCCAATAATTCTTAAATTGTCTCTCCTTGAACGATTTTCTAAATCCTCTGTTTTGTGAATGAGATGCTTCATATTTTCCTCAATTTTTTCATTCATTTGGTTTTGTTTTATAGTGTCTTGCTGCATTGTGAGGTCACTCGATTCAAGTTGTATTCTGGTTCTTAAAGACTGGATTTCATCCTTAGTTTTTTGGTCATCATTTTCCTTTTGGGCGGATTTTCTTTGGAGGTTATCTTTCATCTTCTTCACCTCATCTTTCATCTGCTTTGCCTCATCTTTCATCTCCTTTGCCTCATTTTCCAGCTTGTTGATTTTGGCTTTCAAGACACTATTTTCTTTTTCCAGATGACTTATTTTAGTTTTTAAGTTCTTTTCCCAATTGTCTTCAGCCTCTCTTAATTGTGTTTTGAATTGCATTTTGAGTTCTTCCAAAGCCTATATCCAATTCGCTGGGATTTCTGATTTTTTCTTTGCTGGGTCCTCCCCCTCGGTTTCATTCGCTCTTTGCTCATTACCTGTGCAGAAGCTGTCGATTGTAATTTCTTTCTTCTTTTTCTGTTGTTTGCTCGAGTTTACCCCTTCTTTGCTCCCCATATTTGGCTGTGTTCTTGCTCCTCTCATTTTGTTTTGGTTTTCGGGCTGTCAGTCTCCCCTCTTGGAGCTTTGTCAGATCTCTTGGTACAGTCTCTAGGGGAGGAATGTTAGCTTCCCTGTCCTCTGGAGGCTTTTGATTGGATTGAGTTCAATTGGGTTGGGCTGTATGTGGTATGAAGCACTGAGGCTCTGAAGACTCCTGGAAGGCTGGGCCACCCAGGCTCTTTCCAGTTCTCTCCAGCTGCTTCTCAGCTGTCCTCAAGTGCCTTTGCCCGCCTCTCTAAACTCTGAGGAGTTCTGATGGGATTAGTTCAAATGGATTGGTCGGATGTGCCCGAGGCAAGGGTGAGACTGGAGCCTGATAGAGGGACCCAGCCACGGCCTCTTTCTCCCTGGCTTCCTCCCCACTGTCCAAGCTGAATGCACTGAGCCCAGCGCCCCCCTGCTCCCAAGGTAGACCCTGCAAACCAGCACCTTTGCCCGCTCAGAGGTTCCTGCTGCTGCTGGGGGCTCAGCCCTCTGGGTTGTGGGGGAGGGGTCCTGGGACCTTCGCTCTGCCTTCCCCTTAGCCCTGAGTATTCTCAGATTCCGGCTTTTTTTGGGGGGGGCGTACCTTTTGATTTGCGTCCAGAAGGAGGGTTCCCCGCTTCTGTCCTGTTGTTCAGCTTGAATTTCGGTGCCCTAGGAGCATTCAGTCTGTATCAGTAAGGAAGGGTCTTCCACGAGGTCTGAACTTTTGCTGCTTGCTAAGCTGCCATCTTCTGCCTTGGTTTTTCATTGGTTTTGGATTTCACTAATTATTTTCAGTCAGATTGTTGTTGAAAACAGAGGTATCACTGTACTAGATTGAGAGGAGCAAAAGTTCCTTTTGAAATTGATTTATCATAGTATCCTAAGTGATGCCAGAGTAAAAGACCACAAAACTCATAGAGAAAACTACATCTTTGGTATTTTAGTGAAGTAAAGTAATTCAAAATTATGGCCTCCAATGGGTAGCCCCTAACCCTCTTTTAGCGGATATCTGCCTAGTGGAGGTTGATACCAGTTTGGCTTAAGTGATGTGATGGACATGGGCTTGGGCATCATGACTGTTCATATTGCCTGAGTTTATTCTGATAAAAAGAAGCCAAGCCCTGGCATTATATGAAATTTGTATGCACAGTTGGCCTCTAAAAAGGTGATTATCTAAAAGAACTAATTATTTATAGTATCACATTGAATTCAGGCTCTCCTTTGGCCTTTGGGACTAACACTGCTCTCATGTCAAATTACTGCTATTGTAATACTTGAGTTAAAAACAAAACCAGTCATTTGATCAGTGGAGGGTCTTAAACTGGATCAACTCCATGTCTTAACTTGTGCAGGAAGCATCCTACCTTATTCTCTGTTGCCAGAGAGCTCTGTGTGGAGAGACCAAGGCAAGAGTAGGAAGATGTATTTGTTAGCCTCATTCTTATTATTTTCCTCTCTGCTTCTTTCTCCATATCCCCTTACATTTTCTTCTGAGCAGCCGAAGGGGTTGAGTGGGAGTTCAGCTCTCCAATATGCTTGTGGGATTTGGGTAAGGAATTCTTTGATACAGTAAAAAGTGAAAATCTATCTCTAGCGATAAGGGAGCCAGAGACAAATGGCCCTGAAGTTCCCCTCAGGGAGACGTGTTTCTATTTAAATTACTTTTCCTTTTCACTATTTTTCCCTTCTGTCTCCAGAGCACATCTTTCCTTGGTCCTATACTTGGTCCTATACTCCTTTATCCTGGCTGGGCTATGAATTTTTCTAACCCTGGCATATCACCAGATCAATTCTAATATCCCTTTCCTCTGAACTCTGTCTCCACCTGTAAATGAGGGTCTTGGATTGGCTGGCAGAAGAGACAAATATCTTTAAATGTTACATTAAAAAGAACTACTTAGCAGTACATAGCACCAAGGGGAGATGATGAAGAAATGTGGGGGAAATGATGATGCTCATATAGTTTTGGGAATTTGGTTGCTGAAACCTTCAATTGTCTAAAAGACAACAATCTCATCTTCTGTCTTAGAATCAATACTGGCTAGTATTGGTTCTGAGTTGAAGAGTGATGATAAGAGCTAGGGAATGGGGTTAAATGACTTGCACAGGATCACAGAACTAGAAAATGTCTGAGAGCAAATTTGAATCCAAGACCTTCTGTCTTTAGACTTGACTTTCAATCCAATTAGTCACCTATTTGCCTCCTACAACTGACATTTGAAGTTCAGTCTTGCTTCTACAACAAAGAAAAAAACCAACCTAACACATTCCTAAATTCAGGCCTTTGAACTTCTGTATTGCAAGATCTAGGCAGTGAATTGGAGCAGTGGTGCCAGACCTGGTGTCAGGAAGACCTAAATTCAAATCCATTCTCAGATATATACTAAATGTGTAACTGGGCAATTTGCTTAAACTCTGTCTGATTCATTTACCTTAATTATAAAATATGGATGAAATGCCTCCTATCTCTGAGAGTTGTTGTGAAGATCAGATAAGACAACATCTGTAGAGAACTTAGCATAGTTCCTGGCATTATGTAGACACTTTATAAACATTAGCTGCTATTATTATTATTATTATGCTTGGATTTTTTTCTCACCTTACCATTCTATTGAACAAGAGGAGCTAGATTAAAAGTAATGAAGAATAATCTCTTTTTTAATGTTTTGGGAGGAAGAAATGGAAAGAAGTAACTAATGATCACATTCACCAAGGCCAGAAGACTCTTGACTTCCTTCTGACTAGCTGAAGAACTAGTTGTTTATGTTAGTTTTGTCTGATTCTTCTTGACTCCATTTTGGAGTAGTTTGTCACTTTCTTCTCCATTCTCATTTTACAGATGGGGAACTGAGGCAAACAGAGTTACTGACTTGGCTAAGGTCATACAGCTAGTGAATGTCTGATTCTGAATTTGAACTCAGAAAAATTAGTTTATCCCATCCCAGTGTTTTATCCGCTATACCACCTAAAGTTAGTGCTATTATAAATCGCCCTTCTCATCCTCCCATTTTGGGGGGATTTGAGGATATGGGTGGAAGCAAATATAATATAAAGTGAAGACTTTGTAAAAGTATCTCAAAACTCTTTTGAAAGTTGACTAACCATGTCTATGGCATCAACCCTTTATTTATCATCAAAAGGTTTTAGATCTGTCTATCTTTGGATCCATTTCTGCAACTGGTGGAACTCAACACTTTAAAAATATTAGGTGGCTCGTTCTCTTTTCCCTGGATAAGCCTTCTATTGTGAACCTAAATACTAGGATGGTTATTTTTGGTATTAGTAATAATAGCAGAAAATAACAGCAAACCATATTGAGTAAGTATGGCTTTATGGTTACAAAGCACATTGCATTTGTATAGATTTGATTTCATCTGATTCTCACAAAAATCTTTGCAGGCAGATGATGTATTATCATCCCCATTTTGCTGATGTGGAAACTGTTTTCTACTCGAATAATTATTAGTTTAAACTGTCCCTAATATTTACATAGTGGCAAATGTTATAGAAGACAAAAGTAGACTTCCGGTTAAGATGGCGGCTTAGAGAAAGCTGAAGTTCAGATCTCCGGAAAACCCTTCCCGACCGATCTCAAACTAGAAGCTCCTAAGGTGCCGAAATTCAAAACGATCAACAGCACAGACCCTGGGAACCCTCCTCCTGGACCTGGACCCAGTTCAAAAGGTACGGCTCCCCTTAAAAGCCAGAACCCGAGATCCCTCGGACCTCAGGGGTAGGAGCGCAGAGTCCAAGGCTCCCGGAAGCGGCAGCCGCGCCGGGCTCAGAGAGCAGGGTCTGAGGAACAACAACCCTCAGGGTCTTCTACCCAAGTCCCAGTCCGGGTGAAAGTTACTGCCTGGGGCTTCCGCTGCAGAGAGCCGGTCGGTCCGGGTGAAAGTTACTGCCTGGGGCCTCCGCTGCAGAGAGCTGGTCAAAACAACAGCAACCCTCAGGGCGGGCAAGACAGCCTCACGGGCTGGATCCTGCTATCCAAGTCTCAGTGAAAGTCTGTGCTCTCGGAGCTTGGGGAAGCGGCAGCCCATCCCCCCGCAGGCCGACGAAACAGCCTCACGGCCAGGGATTCTGAAGGCAACTTCCGGAAATCGAGCCAGGGGGAGAGTGTGGCCTCGTGGTCCGACCCTTCCATTCCAGTTCCAGTGAGGCATATTCAGTTTAACCCAGGGAAAGTCATAGAACCATCTGCCCAGGACTAAAGCCTCTGATCACCAGACAAAGACAAGAAAAGCCAATCCTCCACGTTCAGAGATGACAAACTCCACAGAAGCACAGAAGCCCCAAAATACCAAGAAAAATAAGAAGAAAGGGGCGACTCTGGACACATTCTATGGAGCCAAAATACAAAATACAGAGCAGATAGAAGAAGATATACAAGAAAATTCTCCAAAATCTTCCAAAGGAAATAGAAACTCTCCACAAACCCATGAAGAATTTGAATCAGAAAGGACCAAAAAGATGGAAGCCCTCTGGGAGGAAAAGTGGGAAATGATGCAAAAGAAATTCACGCATCTACAAAACCAGTTTGACCAAACTGTAAAAGAAAACCAGGCTTTAAAGCAAGAACTAATAAAGCAAAGCCAAAACACCAAGAAATTAGAAGAGAACATAAAATATCTCACCGACAAGGTGATAGATCTGGAAAACAGGGGGAGAAGAGAAAATTTAAGAATAATTGGACTCCCAGAAAAGCCAGAAATAAACACCAAACTGGACATGGTGATACAAGATATAATCAAAGAAAATTGCCCAGAGATTCTAGAACAAGGGGGCAATACAGCCACTGACAGAGCTCACAGAATACCTTCTACACTAAACCCCCAAAAGACAACTCCCAGGAATGTAATTGCCAAATTCCAAAGCTATCAAACAAAAGAAAAAATCCTACAGGAAGCCAGAAAAAGACAATTTAGATATAAAGGAATGCCAATCAGGGTCACACAAGACCTTGCAAGTTCTACTCTGAATGATCGTAAGGCATGGAACATGATCTTCAGAAAGGCAAGAGAGCTGGGTCTCCAACCAAGAATCAGCTACCCAGCAAAACTGACTATATACTTCCAAGGGAAAGTATGGGCATTCAACAAAATAGAAGACTTCCAACTTTTTGCAAAGAAAAGACCAGAGCTCTGTGGAAAGTTTGATACCGAAAATCAAAGAGCAAGGAATACCTGAAAAGGTAAATATTAAGGAAAGGGGAAAAATGTTATCTTCTTTTACTCAAACTCTCTTCTATAAGGACTACATTTATATCAACCTATGTATACTAATATGTGGGGAAAATGTAATGTATAAATAGGGGGTAAAGAAAGACCAAATAGAATAATGGTTCTCACACAAAGATTCACAGGGGAAGGGGAGGGGAAGAAAACTCCTATAAGAAGGAGAGGAAGAGAGGGGGGGGGGGGGTTACTTAAACCTCAATCTCAGGGAAATCAACTCTGAGAGGGAAAAACATCCAGATCCATTGGGATCTTGAATTCTATCTTACCCAACAAGGGTAAGGAGAAGGGAAAACCAAGGGGGGGAGGGGGAGAGGGAGAACAAAAAGGGAGGGAAAGAGAGGGGGGAGGGGGAGGGAACAAAAAGGGAGGGACTAAAAAGGGAAACATCAAGGGAGGGGACAAGGGGGACTGATTCAAAGTAAATCACTGGACTAAAAGGTAGAGCCGAAGAAGAAAAGGTTAGAATTAGGGAAGGCAATCAAAATGCCAGGGAGTCCACAAATGACAATCATAACTTTGAACGTGAATGGGATGAACTCACCCATAAAACGTAGACGAATAGCAGAATGGATTAGAATCCAAAACCCTACCATATGTTGTCTTCAAGAAACACACATGAGGCGGGTTGACACCCACAAGGTCAGAATTAAAGGATGGAGTAAGACCTTCTGGGCCTCAACTGATAGAAAGAAGGCAGGAGTGGTAATCATGATATCTGATAAAGCCAATGCAAAAATAGACCTGATCAAAAGGGATAGGGAAGGTAATTATATTTTGTTAAAAGGGACTCTAGACAATGAGGAAATATCATTAATCAACATGTATGCACCAAATAATATAGCACCCAAATTTCTAATGGAGAAACTAGGAGAATTGAAGGAAGAAATAGACAATAAAACCATACTAGTGGGAGACTTAAACCAACCATTATCAAATTTAGATAAATCGAATCAAAAAATAAATAAGAAAGAGGTAAAAGAAGTGAATGAAATCTTAGAAAAATTAGAATTAATAGACATATGGAGAAAAATAAATAGGGATAAAAAGGAATACACCTTCTTCTCAGCACCACATGGCACATTCACAAAAATTGACCATACATTAGGTCACAGAAACATAGCACACAAATGCAAAAAAGCAGAAATAATGAATGCAGCCTTCTCAGATCACAAGGCAATAAAAATAATGATTAGTAATGGTACATGGAAAACCAAATCTAAAACCAATTGGAAATTAAACAATATGATACTCCAAAACCGTTTAGCTAAAGAAGAAATCATAGAAACAATTAATAATTTCATCAAGGAAAATGACAATGGCGAAACATCCTTTCAAACCTTTTGGGATGCAGCCAAAGCGGTAATCAGAGGCAAATTCATATCCCTGAAAGCTCATATTAACAAACAAGGGAGAGCAGAGATCAATCAATTGGAAATGCAATTGAAAAAACTCGAAAGCGATCAAATTAAAAACCCCCAGCAGAAAACCAAATTAGAAATCCTAAAAATTAAGGGAGAAATTAATAAAATCGAAAGTGATAGAACTATTGATTTAATAAATAAGACAAGAAGCTGGTACTTTGAAAAAACAAACAAAATAGACAAAGTACTGGTCAATCTAATTAAAAAAAGGAAGGAAGAAAAGCAAATTCACAGCATTAAAGATGAAAAGGGGGACAGCACCTCCAATGAGGAGGAAATTAAGGCAATCATTAGAAATTACTTTGCCCAATTATATGGCAATAAATACACCAATTTAGGAGAAATGGATGAATATATACAAAAATACAAACTGCCTAGACTAACAGAAGAGGAAATAGGATTCTTAAATAATCCCATATCAGAAATTGAAATCCATCAAGCCATCAAAGAACTTCCTAAGAAAAAATCCCCAGGGCCTGATGGATTCACCTGTGAATTCTATCAAACATTCAGAGAACAGTTAACCCCAATACTATACAAACTATTTGACATAATAAGCAAAGAGGGAGTTCTACCAAACTCCTTTTACGACACAAACATGGTACTGATTCCAAAACCAGGCAGGTCAAAAACAGAGAAATAAAACTATAGACCAATCTCCCTAATGAATATAGATGCAAAAATTTTAAATAGGATACTAGCAAAAAGACTCCAGCAAGTGATCAGAAGGATCATTCACCATGATCAAGTAGGATTCATACCAGGGATGCAGGGCTGGTTCAACATTAGGAAAACCATCCACATAATTGACCACATCAACAAGCAAACTAGCAAGAACCACATGATTATCTCAATAGATGCAGAAAAAGCCTTTGATAAAATACAACACCCATTCCTATTAAAAACACTAGAAAGCATAGGAATAGAAGGGTCATTCCTAAAAATAATAAACAGTATATATCTAAAACCAACAGCTAATATCATCTGCAATGGGGATAAACTAGATGCATTCCCAATAAGATCAGGAGTGAAACAAGGATGCCCATTATCACCTCTACTATTTGACATTGTACTAGAAACACTAGCAGTAGCAATTAGAGAAGATAAAGAAATTGAAGGTATCAGAATAGGCAAGGAGGAGACCAAGTTATCACTCTTTGCGGATGACATGATGGTCTACTTAAAGAATCCTAGAGATTCAACCAAAAAGCTAATTGAAATAATCAACAACTTTAGCAAAGTTGCAGGATACAAAATAAACCCACATAAATCATCAGCTTTTCTATATATCTCCAACACAGCTCAGCAGCAAGAACTAGAAAGAGAAATCCCATTCAAAATCACCTTAGACAAAATAAAATACCTAGGAATCTATCTCCCAAGACAAACACAGGAACTATATGAACACAACTACAAAACACTCGCCACACAACTAAAACTAGACTTGAACAATTGGAAAAACATTAACTGCTCATGGATAGGACGAGCCAATATAATAAAAATGACCATCCTACCCAAACTTATTTATCTATTTAGTGCCATACCCATTGAACTACCAAAATACTTCTTCACTGATTTAGAAAAAACCATAACAAAGTTCATTTGGAAGAACAAAAGATCAAGGATATCCAGGGAAATAATGAAAAAAAACACATATGATGGGGGCCTTGCAGTCCCAGACCTCAAACTATATTACAAAGCAGCAGTCATCAAAACAATTTGGTACTGGCTAAGAAACAGAAAGGAAGATCAGTGGAATAGACTGGGGGAAAACGACCTCAGCAAGACAGTATACGATAAACCCAAAGATCCCAGCTTTTGGGACAAAAATCCACTATTCGATAAAAACTGCTGGGAAAATTGGAAGACAGTGTGGGAGAGACTAGGAATAGATCAACACCTCACACCCTACACCAAGATAAATTCAAAATGGGTGAGTGACTTAAACATAAAGAAGGAAACCATAAGTAAATTGGGTAAACACAGAATAGTATACATGTCAGACCTTTGGGAGGGGAAAGGCTTTAAAACCAAGCAAGATATAGAAAGAATCACAAAATGTAAAATAAATAATTTTGACTACATCAAACTAAAAAGCTTTTGTACAAACAAAACCAATAAAACTAAAATCAGAAGGGAAACAACAAATTGGGAAAAAATCTTCATAGAAACCTCTGACAAAGGTTTAATTACTCATATTTATAATGAGCTAAATCAATTGTACAAAAAATCAAGCCATTCTCCAATTGATAAATGGGCAAGGGAAATGGATAGGCAGTTCTCAGATAAAGAAATCAAAACTATTAACAAGCACATGAAGAAGTGTTCTACATCTCTTATAATCAGAGAGATGCAAATCAAAACAACTCTGAGGTATCACCTCACACCTAGCAGATTGGCTAACATAACAGCAAAGGAAAGTAATGAATGCTGGAGGGGATGTGGCAAAGTAGGGACATTAATTCATTGCTGGTGGAGTTGTGAACTGATCCAACCATTCTGGAGGGCAATTTGGAACTATGCCCAAAGGGCGACAAAAGAATATCTACCCTTTGACCCAGCCATAGCACTGCTGGGTCTGTACCCCAAAGAGATAATGGACACAAAGACTTGTACAAAAACATTCATAGCTGCGCTCTTTGTGGTGGCCCAAAACTGGAAAACGAGGGGATGCCCATCAATTGGGGAATGGCTGAACAAACTGTGGTATATGTTGGTGATGGAATACTATTGTGCTCAAAGGAATAATAAAGTGGAGAAGTTCCATGGAGACTGGAACAACCTCCAGGAAGTGATGCAGAGCGAGAGGAGCAGAACCAGGAGAACATTGTACACAGAGACTAATACACTGTGGTATAATCGAACGTAATGGACTTCTCCATTAGGGGCGGTGTAATGTCCCTGAACAACTTTCAGGGATCCAGGAGAAAAAAAACACCATTCATAAGCAAAGGATAAACTATGGGAGTGGAAACACCGAGAAAAAGCAACTGCCTGAATACAGAGGTTGAGGGGACATGACAGAGGATAGACTTTAAATGAACACTCTAATGCAAATACTATCAACAAAGCAATGGGTTCAAATCAAGAAAACATCTAATGCCCAGTGGACTTACGCGTCGGCTATGGGGGGTGGGGGGGAGGAAAAGAAAATGATCTATGTCTTTAACGAATAATGCTTGGAAATGATCAAATAAAATATATTTAAAAAAAAAAAAGAAGAAGAAGACAAAAGTAATGAATGTTGGTGGAGCTATGGAAGGACAAGTTGATTAATATACCATTATTGGAATTGTGACTTGGTCCAACTATTCTAGAAAACAATTTATAATCATGTTAGAAAAGTGACTAAAATGCCTATACTCATTAAGTCCAAAACTTTTGAACAAACACCCCACAAAGGTCAAAGACAGAAGGAAAAATTCTATATAAGAAAATGTTGATAATAGTACTTTTGTGGTAACAAAAGCCTGGAAATAAAGTGAACTCCCTTTGATTTGGGAAGTGCTCAAAAATTGTGCTTTATTAATGTAATGGAATATTACTATGGCATAAAAAGTGGAAAATATGAAGAATTCCAAGAAACAGGGGAAGTCCTGTATAAATTGGAGCCATGGGAGGTATGGGAAACTAAGAGAACAAAAAATTAATAGCAAAAACATCCACGGCCACCATAACATTAAGAAAAATTATAACCAAAAAATATCAGAACCTGGATCATTTTAGTGACCTATACTAACTCCAGAGGACTGATTCTGAAACATATTTCCCCTCCTTTCAATAAATAATTGTTGGCCTATGGGTATAGCATGACACACACACACATCTGAACAAATATATTAAGTGCGTTGGTTTCTTTTGATAATCTGTACATCTTCATTCTAAGAGAAAGTTCTATTTATGGGGAATGTGATTATCATAAAATGATAGCAGAGTTAAAACAATCTTTTCTTCCTTAAAAGAATAAAATAGAGTATTCATATAAGCATTATACAAAATACTCTGGATATTTGAAATAGTAAAATCATACAATAGTAGATGATGCCATCTTTCACCTTGTCATGGAACCAGCTAGATTCTGGCATTTCAGCACTGGTTAGAGCACTCCACCTCTCCACCTCCTCCATTCATTCCCAGCTGGTTTGGTGACTTTCTTCAGTGAGGTCCAGCCTGTCTAGCAGGTTCACATATTGATAAGAAAGTCAACAATCAAACACATTATGCTAAGGAGCTTTTAGAATTCCTAAATATCTAAGATAAAGAACCAAAAATATATCACAACAGATAACAGGTTCTCTATTCTATCTATGACAAGACTAAAGGTAAATACTGAAACTGAATAGAAAAAAAAAGATAGGAGAAACATTATGAGAAATAACACTGGATTTGGAGAGTCTAGAAACCTAAGTTCTGGCACCAGCCTGGTGTCATAGAACTAGAATATAACCATGAAATGGAATATTTTACTTAACACACTCAGACTCTTATTGGCTGTGTGAACCTGGGAAAGTCACTTCATCCTATTTGCCTCAGTTTCCTCATCTATTAAATGAGCTGGAGAAGGAAATAACAAACCATCCCAGTATCTTTGCCAAGAAAACCCCAAATGGGGTTAAAAGACTACATGACTGAAAAATGTCTAAACTGAAGAGACTATCTCACTTTTGCTTTCATATCCCTAGACTTTGTCACAGGATCTGTTAAATAATGAGTATTTAATAAATGTGTTTATTTATATCCTTGCTCTGGACCTCAATTTCCTCATTGGTCAAAGGAAGAGATTAAATGAATCGATACATAGAGTCCTCTTCTAGCTCCATGATTTGGTTGGATGAGCTGAGAAATAACTGCAGTTAGCGCCCTCAGAATGGTGTCTGAAAACATGGAGATTACCTTCCTACAGCTTGTTAACATACACTAACACACACTGTGGCATTGCCAGCTGAATGGAAACAAGGCAGGGAATGCATTCAGAAATAATGGCCCAAATAATGTCCTGTGAAGTGTAAATAGTGTACAACAGGGAGATGATGCTGTGAGCTCCTCATTCTTCAGCCACCTGAGCAATTTGTCTTCCTATTGGGAGAGGGAGTACTCCTCAAAACCTTCAAAAGGAGATAACCTTTAAATTCCAGCACCTGTCCCTGGGACCAAATCCCACCAATGCAATATCTCTCCCCATTATCCATTTCCCTCTGGGGTTCACTGGCAGATTATTTATATTCACCAGACCTGATGTTTAATTGATCAATTAAGCAATCAATGAAGAACATATTAAGGTTCTAATGCGTTTCAGGCTAGTGGCTAGTAAAAAAAAGGTAAAAAAGAAAGTCTCTGGAAACTAAGTCACCAAAAATTTATTATATGCCTACTATGTGCTAAGCACTAGGCAAAATTCTGGGGATACAAAGGAAAGTAGAAATTGCACCTTCCCTCAAGGATCCCATTGTATTAGGGAAGACATGCAAATATATCTCTACATGAAAAATATATGAAGGGTAAATTAGAAACAATGTCAAAGTGATGGCATTAAGCATCATGGGGACAAGAGAAGCCTTACAGAAGATTGGATTTTTAACTATCTTGAAGGAAGTGATAGGAAACCAAGAAACAGAGATATGAAGGAGGCCATTCTGTTGAGAGACAACAAATATACATATAAATATATACAAAATAAATATAAGACAATTGGCATAGTGGGGGAAGTGAAAATATAAGTTGGAGCTTTAGGAGAGACTTTATGTTGGAATCCTAGCTGGTTAGCTGGATATTACAGCTCCTTGACTGGAGATTGGTTTATTCCTCTACCAATAATTAGGATTCATAGTTTGACCTTCATTTGCACATTGTTAGCCATGCACAGAGGCATTAGTCTCATGATAATCATTTAAAATTGTCAAAGGTTACAAAATACGTTTCTTAGATTATGTCCTTTAAGTCAGTGGTATTAATGTTATTGAGCCTATCTTGCAGATGAGAAAAACCCTAAGAGGGTTTGAGTGACATGTCCATAGTGTAATAAAGAAGAAATAAACTGACTGGAAACTATTACTTGTTGAAATGGAGAGGTAAACTGAGGAGAACCTGTTTCCTCTTACAATGACTGTTGTTCTCTGCTTGTGCCTAGAGAGGGCTGTTTATAGGAACCCGAACCTGCTTATATGTAATGGAGGGATGCCACACACACAAATGTAATAGAGAGTAAACTGAGGGAAACTATTACTACTTGAAATAAAGAGATAAATTGTTCTCTGACTTTTGACTAGAGAGAACTGCTGATGGGACCGGATGCTGCTTATTGGTAATGGAGGTAGAACAGAAGTGCTGAGGGATGCTGCCACAGGGATGCTGGTACACATGGAATACTGCTCTAGATAGATACTGGAGGATACTCTGGGGTTTACTATTTATCCCTACTGATTGTTGATGGATCAATCTATTTCCTTAACCCCTTTCTCCATCACTCCCTCCCTTAACCAACCTCTCCCTTTTGCCTCCCTCACCTCCCAAATCTTCTTGAAGCCTTTGCTTCTTCCCTCCCTCCTGAGTGAACTATAAAGATACTCCAGTTGTTTTCTCAGTCAGGGGTTTTATTGGGATAACAGGATGAGAAACTGAGTTAAGAGGGATGAGGATTTCCCTAGACTATGGGAATAATTTTAGAAAGGTTTGAGGAAGTATTTCAGTCACAAATTGTGACTCTAAGACAGTAAGGGAGATGGAGGACAACTGTTTGAATCTTCTTTCTTCTTCACCAATAAAATCTCTTCTTCAGTGTCAACTTCAACTGCTCAGAACCAGAGAAACCCAAAAAGCCAAATCAGCTTCACAAAGGTCTTTCAGCCAGGTTCAAACCTCCAGGGAGAGAGAGAGAGAGTGTGACTTCTAGAGACCAAGTCCAAAAGGCCAGTTTTTCCTCTCAGTGTGGCCAGCAAAAGCCCCAACTGCCCCTCCTGGGAACATTCCATTGGAATCTTCTCTTGACTGACATCTAGAGCTAGATCTCCAGTCCTGCATCTTGGTCCACAAATCCTGCAAAACCTCTCTCTCTTCATATTTCTATCACAATAGTCACACAGTAGTCCCACTCTGTGCCAAAGTAGGAATTAGATCCCCAGTGTTCTGGGACTCAGTTCTTTTTTCTTACCTTTATATCACATTGTACGATTTGTGTGTATATGCCTATGTGCTAAGCAGAGTGATACCTTGATTCGAACTTCCATATATGTCCCTTGTGACTGACTGGTTTTCTTAATGAGACCTTAAACATATATATACCCACATATACCCATCATTGGTAGTGGCAGAGAGATCTTACAATAGAGATTACATATTTGAAAAGTTGCTTTTGTGTTTGTTTTTATTCCTTTAAAATTCATTTGATTTATTCTTATACATGGGCTTGTGGTCCTTCTAATCATTGTGTAAGCCCCTGGAATTGTTTTGTTCTTTGGAGTTTTATCCTTATAACCTTTGTACCTAACACCATACCTGGCACATAGTAACCACTTACTAAAGAGTAACAGTAATGATATCTCTCACTTATATTGTGCTCAAAGCTTTGCAAAGTTCTCCACAAATATTTCATTTCATTCTCACAACAACTCTGAGATAGATAGTATCATCTCCATTCTATAGGTGGGAAAACAAAGGTTGGCAGTTCAATGGAATTTTCCAAGGTCACTCAGTAAGTGATTTAGGCTTGATTTAAACATATGTCTTCATGACTCCAGCATTATCCACTTATTGCTTAATTGATTGGTAGCAAGAGAGTCTGAAAATCTTAAGGCAAAACCCCAAACCCAACACCCTCCATTTATGTGTGTTTCTATTCATCTTCTGAAGAAGTCACCTAAGTATATAACATCTCTACTACACACATCTCCCCTTCTAAAATGTGAAAGTAGAGATTACTGTAAGATCCTTCTGTGGGCATCTACTTTTCCAAGGATATACTGAGATTTCCTGTAGAGAACAGCATTACCTCTCTGGAACACACAGAGTATACTTAACTTTTTAGTTTTCATGAAGATTTATTCTTTCCAGCATGGGCAATTTATTTGGTTTATGCCATTGAAGGCAGATGCCAATCAGTGGAATGCAATCAAATGACATAATCAAGTGACATAATAAAAGTAAACAACAGCATTCTTTTAAAAAAATTTAATACAAATTTCCTCATAAGTTTTCCAATCATATGATCCATATTGCCTCCCTTGCTCCTTCCCTCCCCCTCCCACAGATGACAAGCCAATCTGGGTTATATGTATATTATCACACAACCATATTTTCATTTTTGTAAGTGAATAATCTTACAGAACTAAAATCCCAAAACATATACCCAAATAAACAACTGATAAATCATATGTTTTCACCTGCATTTATATTCCCACCGTTCTTTTTCTGGAGGTAGATAGCATTCATTTCATAAGTCCTCAGAATTGTTCTGAATCACTGTATTGCTGTTAGTAGCAAAGTCTATCACATTTGATTGTTCCACAATATTTCAAGTACTGTGTACAATGATCTGATTCTGTTTCACTGCATCAGTTCATGTAGGTCTTTCCAACTCTTTCTGAATTCATCCTGTTCATCATTCCTTATAGCACAATAATATTCCATCACCATCATATATCACAACTTGTTCAGCGATTCCCTAATTGAGGGACATCCCTTTAGTTTCCAATTCTTTGTCACTACAAAAAGAGCAGCTATAAATATTTTTGTATGAACAGACCCTTTCATATTTTTAAAACTCTCTTTGGGAAACAGACCTATTAGTGGTATTACTAGATCAAAAGGTATGCATTCTGTTATAGCCCTTTGGACATAATTCCAAATTGCCTTCCAGAATAGTTGGATCAGTTCACAATTCCATCAGCAATGCATTGTTTTCCCAATTTAAGCAGTAGCATTCTTGATAGTGTAGAAGAGAACTAATACCCATCCATATTCTGGACTTAGCTATTTGCTCAACACCCTTTTTGGAAACTCTTCTTCTAGGGCTTGATATTGTATATTTCTTGCTTCTTTCTCCAAAAAAATGAGTCAGGATTCAAATTCCACCACAGCTACTTAAGAGATTGTGACCCTCTTAGTATATCAGTTTCTTCTTCTATAAAATAAGGGGATTGGAATTAATGGGTTCAAAAATCTTTTCCAGATCTCTGATGTCATGATCCCAATAATTTTGGGAATGTGATATATTGCCATGTGAAACAATAGGAAAGCAATTAATTGTAACAAAGTTAACTGCCAAACCTTTTTTTTAACCATTTAGAAATATTCTTGTTTTTCTTTTTTTGCCTTCTATCACCTGAATACCTAAAGAAATTCACTTAGAGTGGATGGGAGAGGGGAAATACTCTACCCTTTTAATGAATTTCTGCTATTAAAATGCTTAAGGTTGTTTCCAGAGTCAAGGTGAGAAACAAATAGGAAAATGGCATGATGCAGTTGAGGTTAAGAAGCAGTTAGAGTCTGAAAAGCTGCCTACCTATTCTTTTTAGCTGTGGCAAAAGGAAGAAAAGCAAAGTCTTTCTCTCCCTATAAAGGGTCAAAGGAGCAGACACAGAGCTACCATTGCACTTTTAAACCTGTCATCTTAAAATTTATTTGGCATATTTTTATTTTAGCCTAGAGAGCTCAGAGATGAAAGGGACACATATATTTCTGTAATTGCAGTTAAATTGTAGGTGGGAATTACTAAGATGACTAGTCCTAGGTCTGGCATGAAGTGAGGAAAAGACATATGTCATAGCATTTTTCCTAAGGGGATCCTGACTGAGGCAGACACTGAGAGATCCCCTGTGGGTGGGAAGATGACAGTACTCTCTTCCCTGAGTCTTATGTAATTAAAGAGTTCTGTGGTGTCCTTTCCCTTGCTGCCCTTGGCTCTCCTAGAGGTGTGTTTTTAAAGCACTGGGGACAAAGTTATGAGTTTCATACAAATAGGCAGGGGACCCCAAAGTTAAGAGTCCAGTAGCTAGAAGGGTATTTCCTGTTCTTAGGTTGAATGTTTTTAAACTCAAGAATATCTTTTTAAATCAAGAATTAAAAATATTAAAATATAAAAAATTAAAAATAGTTTAATATTTTTTCTTTTTTTGGTATTCAAAATGATATAGTGGATAGAAAACCAGTCTCTGAATCAGAAAGGTTCTCCTTTGACAGATACAGGTAGCTTGGACTTAAAGTTTCAGAACCCCCTATAAACTCTCTAAGTTGCAGGGCCACAGATGGGCTATGGATCTCCACTGGCAGAGGGAATTCTTTCCTTGAAACTCAACTCTACAATATCAAAATCATAGGACTGATCTTTGCTCCTCCCATAGCTTCCTCTGCTCCCCCAAATCTCTCATAGATCAAGATGTATCCCCAAAGGAAGCACCTGTTTGCCTATTGCCAACATGGGATAGTTGGGAAGTTTATATCCTGATGGACTCAAGATTTCAAGTCTACAATATAGTTTGCATTTTCACTGAGAGTAACAACAATAATAAAAATCAAAAGAAAGACCAAAAACCAAAAAAACTCATATGTGTCTAATTTTGAATTCAAATATGTGCTTGAGTACTTATTGTGTGTGTATATATATATATATATATATATATTCCTTTTATACCCAGATGACCATAAGATCATAAATTTAGAATTGGAAGGGCTATTAGAGTTAATCTAACATAACCTCTTCATTTTCTAGTTGAGAAATATGAGGCCAACAGAAGAATGACTTGCTAAGGGTCACATAAGAATAAGAGGGAAAGTTGCTATTTAAACTCTGATTCTTTGCTCACAGAACAGACCTAGTACCTATCCTTTATACCCATTAACTTGTTTTTCCTGAGCACTAGGAGTTTTATTCTTATTCTTTGTAAATTAAGTTTTGACAAGACCCATGCTACTTAAAAATCTAGAAAGTTCAAATCTCCATCTGAAAAGAAAATGGATAAGGTCAGAGAAGGGTCTAAACTTTGGTGAATTCACATTCCCAGAGCTAATATAGTGAATAAATACCTCTGTCATCAAGCTGCCTATCCACACATCAAAATGAAGGTAATAAAAGTTCATAAATATATTATTTAAATATTATATGTAATCCTGGCAATATATTTCCTTAGAACCAGTATGAAAGTAGATGTGCAGGACAATTCCCTTAGCCCAGGGATCTACAACAGCATCTTAAGGGGGGGAAATAATATCCTTTACTGCTGTCCTTGAGTGACAAAGTTGATGAAAAATAAAGTCATAGATAATTCCAACTGACAATATGAAGCATCCTGCACCCAACTTACAAGTTATTAACAGGTGTCAATCACAGGTGGGAATCTAATCAAATCCAGATATAATTCCCTAAGTGATGCTAGGACCAAAATCATCTATGAAGGATCAACTCCAAAAAACCACAACACTCTCAGGAATTGTTTGTTTTGTTTTATTTTGTTTTAGGGGAAAGGGTAGAGTCCTTGCTGTATAGGCATGGAAAAGTCACCTAAGATCCTTGTTTTCCTAGGCAGGTGGTGCTCCATGAGCTTAAAGAGAGCTCCAGATGGGCAGAAATGATGAAAGAATCATCCGAGTGAAACACTTCCCTCCTGGGTGTTAAATATTACATTTACCAAGGCTGGGGAGCTGTTGAAACCAATAGAACTAATTAGAGAGCTGGTATGTGAGAAGACTTGTGCTAACTAACACTGGTGAGGAGTGCCAAATGAAGAGGCCATGGTGCCCTCTTTGAGCAACACATGATTTGGGGGCTCTATTCTTGGAAGGATATCTCTCCCTCATCAATTGTGGGAAAAAAGAGTGAGATTTGCACAGGGACATTCAAGTTTAAATCTAAATCAAAGCAGAAAGACACATGGAACTAGAATAGATAAAGAAACTAACTACTATGCCAGTGGGTTTTTTTTTCTTTTACTATTGTATTGTAAATGGAAAAAGAAAATTCTGCTGGGATTAGAGTACATTTATGTTTCCCCACACATACAGAATTAACTGGGTTCCCTAGAATTGCTCTCAGAAACCTATTTCCTAAGGGGAGCAAAATGATTTAGAGGAAGGAAATCAGTTGGCTGACCTTTGATTCAATAATCAAACCTGTTTGGCTGATGTGGTATGGCCCTTCTTTAATTAATTACAATGTTCATATTGACCTCTATCCTACACAATTCCTTCTTTGGCACAGTTGTGCTAATCTTATGAAGCTAGAAGCCTATTGTCACAGCAGCTTGAAGCAAGGAGGGGGCTAGTGAGAAGAGAAGCTGAATTAGTGTGAAGAGGAGAGAGAGACAGAGATGGAAAGATATAGAGACAGATACAGAAACAGAAAGAGACAAAGAGACAATGACAGAGAGCTAAAGAGACAGAGCAATACATAGACATAGAGATAAATATACATAGAGGAAACAGGAACAGAGACAGAAAAAAAAGGTAGTGAGACAGAGAGAGAAAATAAATATTGAAGAGGGTCAAAACTAGACCTTTGCATGGCCATCTCCTTGGTCACATACTCTTACACCTAGGACAAATCATGTTCTACCTTTCTGCTTTAGTTTCCCTATAGTGTAAATTTTAGAGAGCTGTGGCCAGGATCAGTTTTGAAAGATAAGACCATGAATATACTTCAGGCTGTTAAGCTCCCTGCATTTTCTGCCTTCTCTGATGATTTTCCGGCATACAAATGCTTACTCAAGTTTCTATCTAACACACTAAATACCAACAGCTAATTTCTTTAAGAAATTAATTTGTTTGTTACATTAAAATTTCCAGTTATCTCCCTCCCTCCCTACCCTTCTGCACTAAAGAAGGTGTCATTTGACTACACACTCACACACATAGTATCTTGCTTGTTTCCTTTCATCAGTGCTTTCTTTGGAAGTGGACATCTATAAGTCATTCTTTAAATAATATTTCTGTGGCTATATATAATGTTCTCTTGGTACTCTTCATTTCACTCTTCATGTAGGTCTTTCTATTTTTTTAATTTACCTAACAAAGTCCTTCAAGAAGAAATAGAAACTTGATTTAAAATAATCCTAAATAGAATAAAATGCCTGGGAGTATACTTGCCACAGCAAACCTAGGAATATATGAACATAATTATAAAACACTTTTTATGAAAATAAAGTCAGATCTAAAAAATTGAAGAAATATTAATTGTCCATGGATGTGCAGAACTAATATAATTAAATTACAATCCTTAATTATTCTATTTATTCAATCCCATCCCAATTAAAGTAACAAAAAAATTAAACTAGGGAAAAAAATCATTTGGAGGGAAAAAGATCAAGAGTATCAAAGCACTACTGATTAGAGAAATGCAAACCAGAACAATATCATCTCATACCCATCAGATTGGCTAAAATGACAAATGTTGGAGGGGATGTGGGAAAGTGGGAACATTTCTTGTGCACTCTTGGTGGACCTTTGAATTGATCCATTTTGGAGAGCAATTTGGAATTGCATCCAGAGTTATAAAGCTGTGTATATCCTTAGACCCTGAAGTACCATGGCTGGGTTTGTTTCCCAAGTAGATCAGGGAAAAAGGTAAGGAACCTATATGTTCCAAATATTCAAAGCAGTGATATTTGTGGTGACATAACTGGAAAGTGAGAAGATGTTCATGAACTGGCAAATGGCTGAACAAATTGTGGTATATGATTGTTAAGGAATATCTCTATGCTATTAGAACAGTGAGCAGGATAATTTTTAAAAACTTGGAAAACTACATGGGAAAATGAGCAGCAAAGTGAGTAGAAACAGGGGAACATTATACACAGCTACAGATTTAGTATTTGAAAAATAACTTATGAATGTTATCTCCAGAGAATGAACTGAAAAATGGAAACATGAAAGATATAATTTATATATAAATATCTCTCTCCTAGATGTTATTTTCTGTTACGTGGGGAGTGGAAGGGAGGGGTCTGAGACACTTGTAAATAAATTCTATTAATAAAAAATAAATTAATAGCTCCATAGTGATATGAATAGAACAAGAAATACAGGGACTATATACAGAGATAATATCAAAGTAAATGGAAGGAATGAGAAAATGAAAACAAAAACTGTAATTATAATAATAGCACTTGGACCTAGAAGAGAGGAGATAAACGGTACCTCTTCATTTATTGCAGAAGTCAGGGACTATGAATGTGAAATGCTGCATATACTGCTATATTAGATAATTTTACTGAACTAATTGTTTTCCCTGGTTTTTTAAAAAATCTTTGTTACAAGTAAAGATTCTTTGGGCAGAGGAGGGAGAGGGGTGTATAAAGAATTAGATGTGATATAAAAACAAAAGGCATCATTTTTTAAAACATACCTTCCATCTTAGAATTAATACTGTGTATTGTTTCCAAAGCAGAAGAATGGTAAAAACTAAGTAATCAGGGTTAATTGACTTGCCCAGGGTCACAGAGATAAGAAGTGTCTGAGGCCAGATTTGAACCCAAGACCTCCCATCTCTAGGCTTGACTCTCAATCTACTGAATTACCTAGGTGCCTCCAAGAAGTAAAAAATTCTCTCCCTTTTCTACTACTACTGACCTCTCTGTCTTCCTTTGAATTCCATCTAAATCTACAGGAAGCCTTCCCTAAACTTTCCTAATTCAAGTGCCTTCCTTTATTAATTATTTCCTATTCAACTTTGGTGAGCCCTGAACCTTTTCTTTAACCATCCTGATGAGAATATGAGATTGTGTGCTGCATATCAGAAACTGCTCCAAGTGAGAAAAAGGGTAGTCAAATCAACCCATGCCATCTGTGATCTCAGTGAAATGTGGGATGTGTCTTCCTGAGCAAAGCACCCTTCTCTGTCTCAAGCACTTTTATAGCCAAAATTAAAAAAAAAAGATGAAGACAAGTACACAAACATTTAAGGTGAGTTGGTATAGGACATTTGTGTAGATTCTAATCCTTGATGTCATTTGACATCAAGTCATTCTGTTATAATGGCATTTTTCAGGAAAGTACTTTGTGGCAGCCAGTAATAAATAATCACGCCAGTAAAAGAAAGAATGTTAGCACAAAAATGGAAATTGAGTTAACAAGAATCTGTATTATTGTTTAGGCAAAGCATCTGTGATTATTTGGAAGGAGACAAACAATAACAAAAAAAGTATTCCAATCATTGTAATTGCTTTCTTGAGCATGTCAAGAGGAGATCTTCTGGTAGTGCTGACTGTTCATTTGGATAAATAGGTTAGGGTGAGAAATGTACCCTTGTCATAAGAAATTTTCCTTTATAGTTAAGACTAGGAGTTTCTGAGATATTGTCAAGGACAGTCATTGCTCTATAAATTTGCAGGCATTTTTGTCTCTTTGGAAAGTTTTCTCTAAGTGTGAGTTCAGAAAAGTCAGGAGGTTCCCCCCAACACTCCTTATTAGGAAACCACAGCTTTAAATGCAGAAAGACACCCTCTAATGGAATTGTAAACCAAAATTGTCACACTTCTGAAGTGCCAGCTAATAATTTAATAGCATGACAACATCCATCATCAAGGTGTCTTTCTTCACTACATTACTGGAGTGGTTGATGTTCTATATTAGTTATTCTTTGTAATTCTATCCATTTTTTCTTGAAGATGCGTAAGTAAGTATGTATGAGTGGTAAAAGGGAATTAAAAAAAACCCTTTCCTTCTATTTTAGAATCAATACAGTGTATTGGTTCCAAAGCAGATGAGCAGTAAGGGCTAGACAATAGGGGTTAAGTGACTTGCCTAGAGTCACACAGCTAGGAAGTATCTGAGGTTAGATTTGAATCCATGACCTCCCATCTCTAAACATGGCACTCAAATCACTGAGATATCTAGCTGCCTGAAAAAGGGAAATTTTTGCAAGATATGACACACACAAAATATGGTCTAAACATTTTTTGCTTTGGTTTCCCCATCTGTAAAATGGGCCATGTCAGGTAGGAATTTCAAATAGATAAGATAAATGTCAGGTCTTCTGAAACTTATCTTACAAGCTTAATCCATAATGCCCCCAAATCCTCTCTCTTGCATAGCAGGAAGCTGAATTTTAGGGGATGGAGGGAAGAAGGGAGGTTAAAAGGAAGGAGGGAGACTGACTTATATACAGAGAGCAGGCTGCATTCCTCTGAAGCAAGTGCTAGATATACAGTTTGTATTTTTAGCCACTCCCTCCCCCAACCTTATCCAAAGCAGCTGATTTTATCATGTGCTCCATTGTCCTGTCCTGGATGTGTCATTTGCTCTTATATTTGCTTTGCATTTTGCTTTTTGAAGTGTCATTAGTTGCTTCCTCATCCTGGCTTCACCATCATCCCATTTGCCATCTGGATACAGGCATAACTATAACCATGGAAGTCCTATATATGCAATTGCATAGTTCCTTACACTGCTGTGGAGTTCATCATTTCTTTAGGGAAAAAAAGGCTGTGATGGGCATAAAAGCTCCAACTCTACTTTCTCCATCTATGGAAATTGAGCAATTGCTTGAGAAGATTTCTGGTTTCCATCATCATTCTTATTATCAGAAAGCATTTATTATGCACCTGCATGATACTGAATTGAGGGCTAGACCAGTATAGTAGAAACATTGCAATAAGAAACATCTGAATTGAGTCCTAGCTCTGTGGATTACAAGCTTTATGACCTTGGGGCAAATCATCTTACCTTTTTGAAACTTATTCTCTGCATCTGTAAAACAAGGGTAATAATATTGCCTTGAAAATCTCAAAGGCTTGTTGCAAGAAAAATACTTTATAAATATTGAAATGCTATATATTTTTCTGTTTTATAGAATATGAGATATGGAAAAGAAATAATTTAATTTAAGAGTTCTCTACTTGGAGTCCACTGAAATCAATTGATTTCAGTAGATCTCTAAACTTGGATAGGGAAATAAATGCATATTTATTTTTACTAGCCTCTAACTGAAGCTTAGAATTTCCTCAATTGTTTATTCTGAGAAGGGAAGACAGAAAGAAAGAAAGAAAGAAAGAAAGAAAGAAAGAAAGAAAGAAAGAAAGAAAGAAAGAAAGAAAGAAAGAAAGAAAGAAAGAAAGAAAGAAAGAAAGAAAGAAAGAAAGAAAGAAAGAAAGAAAGAAAGAAAGAAAGAAAGAAAGAAAGAAAGAAAGAAAGAGAAAGAGGGAAGGAAAGAAGGAAGGGAGGAAGGAAGGAAGGAAGGAAGGAAGGAAGGAAGGAAGGAAGGAAGGAAGGAAGGAAGGGAGGAAGGAAGGGAGGGAGGAAGGGAGGGAGGGAGGGAGGAAGGAAGGAAGGAAGGAAGGAAGGAAGGAAGGAAGGAAGGAAGGAAGGAAGGAAGGAAGGAAGGAAGGAAGGAAGGAAGGAAGGAAGGGAGGGAGGAAAGACAGAAGGGAGAAAGGGAGGAAGGAAGAAAGGAAGGAAGGGAAGGGAAGGGAAGGGAAGGGAAGGGAAGGGAAGGGAAGGGAAGGGAAGGGAAGGGAAGGGAAGGGAAGGGAAGGGAGGAAGAAAGGAAGATCAATCTATTGTAATATCTAATCCAAAACTTTCATTTACAAGTGTGGAAACTGAAGCTCAAAGTTCAATGATTTGCTCTGATTATAGGAGTGGAGAATAAGTAGCTAAAGTAGGATTCAAACCTAGGTGCATTGATCCCTTATATAATGAATTTTCCAGCAAATTATGCTTCCTTCCCAGCTATTACAAGCTTATTAAATATACAATTATTAAATATAGAGTTCTTTCCTTTTAGCACATTTAATTCCAGTTTGTTTAACATCAACATTGATTAAAAATGCCATTGTTGCACCAACCTTGAAACAAGTATGTCTTTCAAGTGATTTGGCGGGGGGGGGGGGTTGGAAATAAATAATATTAAGATAATTGTTGTATTAATATGAAGGCATATACATGACTTAGCAATGAGAGTCCCTGATTATAAATGAAAATCAAATGTAGTGACTTAATAGTGTAAGAAATGTCACATTGGGTTAGACCCATGTTTTCTAGATCAATAGTTTATTCCTGACACCATATGCTAGTCCATAGATGTACAGATGCCAATAAACATTTTGCCCCCCTTCTTTTGGCTGACCATTTGATTTTACTGTCTAACTATTCCATTTCTGGCAATGCAACACAATTCTTTTCTATTAAGTCTCAGTCTGCAAACCTTAAATTTTCTCTTATCTCTCCCTTTCATCTAATCTGTTGCATTATCTTGTCATTTATTTTTTTATGGTATATCCAAGATTTGCTTTTTATTCTACATTTTTACTGTCCCTATCCTAATCTCAACCCTTACCTTCATTTTCAAATAAGTGAATCTTGTTTTGAACTCAGATCTTCATGACTTTAAGTCCAGGACTCTATCCACTGTGCTCCCTAGCTGACTTGAAAACATGATTGATTTCTCCAACACAGAAAGAAAGAAGTATGATTGGAACATGCTCAATTTCCCTAAATAAGAGATTATGAATCAATTGTATATGAATTCAAAAGATCTTTTGATCTACTAACTTTTTGAGCCTATACTACTTCTTTTTGTCCAAACTTGTGGAAGTCCCTTTTTTATTGAGCAGCAACTGATCAGTAACATTATAATCAAAAAGAACTGAATGGGATACTCATATATGTGTCAGTGGTAGGATTTGAACCTAAATTTCTTGAATCTAATGTCTAGGCTTATATGCTACCTGTTAGAAGAGGTTTTCAAAAGACACAATGATTTGAGTTCTAGGGCCTGGAATCAGGAAGGCTTGAGTTAAAATTAAATCTCAAACACATTAACTGTTTGATCCTGGGAAAATCACTTAATTTGTTTGTCATTTCCGCATCTGCAGAATAAGCACAATAATAGTACCTATCTCTCAGGATTATTGTAAGGGTAAAATGAAATAATTATTTTAGTACAGTATCTAGCATATAAGTTCTATATAATGCTATTCATTTTGTGTAAGCTATTATTATTAGATTTTTTTTAAATTACCTTCTTTAGATGCAAATGATTGAAGATCTATGGAATACTACTATTATCCTACTTCTCATTTCTAAGACTTCTACAGCTCTCTTTTTTATAGTCCTTACCTTTCTTCTTAGTATCAATACTGTGGATTAGTTCTAAACAGAAGACCAGTAAGAGCTAGGCAATGAACTTGCCAAAGGTCACACTATCTTCTTTGGTCAGATTTGGATCCAGAATCTCCAGTCTTTAGGCCTGACTCTCAATCTCCTGAGTCATTTACCTGCTCCCCTCTTCATCAACACCCATTACAAATATTTTGTGGCTCTTTTCACCAGAGATTCTGCATAATAAAACCTTGACAAAAATTGAACTTTAACTCATATCTGAAACACATTTTACTTTAAATGTGTTCCAAATACCAGGGACATTCAGTATTCTGGCCATGTGTCTTTCATTACCATAGACACCAGTCTACTGATTTTGCAAAGAGATAGAGATTCAAAGTTCAATAGCACTACCAGAGAGACCTTTTGGTGAGCAATACTGATTGGACAAATGCCAGAATATATATCAGAAATGGCTTTAGAGGAAATTGCTGTTCAAAATGTTCTTTCTTTTTGCTGGCCCAAAGAGGCCCACAAGAGCTTGCTATAAGTAACTAAACATTTGGATGCTTCAGTGAACCAGACCCTAACCCCTTGAAGTTTGTAACAGGCTGGTCACATTCTAACAAACTGAAAGGGGTGGAATTTATGACGACTCTTCAGCACTCTGGACAGCTCCTGCTGTCTGCCCGCCCTGGAAAAGCTTCATCAACAGATTGTTAATTTCCCTCCTTTCACCCGGAATAGCATTATGCCTTCTGGCAAGAGCAGTATGTTGCATCAATCCATGAGTTCTCACCTGTGGACATGTGAAGTAGTCTAATAGGCTCCTGCTTTTTGCCCCACTGGGCTGTGACTGAGCAGGGAGACAGAGCTGCACAAGTTGCTAATTGTCTCAGCCTGTAACTCTTGAATGATGAAAAAGATTAAAAAGGAAAGAAACAGCTATTATATCTCTTTCTTGAAAAAAAAATCTTGCACTGAGAAAGGCTCATTAACATCATTAGTGTTCCATTAACCTCTAGCCAGACAAATGAGCTGGAGGTAATTTCAGGGTATGGTCGGGTGGTGGGGGTGGGGGCGTGGGGCAATTTCTAAATTACCATGGTGTAGGTGACATTTTCCAGGACTTCGATTGAACAGTTGGACAGACACCAACGACTTCTCTTGTTTTAATGCCAGCCTGACATTGGAGTAGAGCCAGAACCCTGGCTGCTAGGAAGGGCTGTAGGTAATAGTGAGTGGGGAGATTCATTGATTAGGACAAAATCGAATTCATTTTAACACAACAACATGTGAAATCTTGAAAAGGAACACAGTGTGATACAATACAAGCTAAAAATTTTGTCTACTACAAAATTACATTCCATTGTTTGAATGAAAGGCTTTTTACCTTGTAATTTTCCCTCTCCTCACATTTTATTTCTCTTCACCCCCATTCCCACCCTCCACCCCCATTGCCTGACCCTCCTCCCTTGATTCAGACTTGTGCAATGTCTGACAAATCTGGAAGTAGAATTATAAAGCCATTCCTAAAGTCATTGATCTTTGAGTTCTGTTGTCTTATATAGGGTGAGAGAAACTGTAAGACTTACTGGAGGGAGTGTACCCTCTATGTAGGCTGAGATATAGCCTATAGAGTTCATTCTTGGATTTTTTCTGACACACAAAATGAACTCTATAACTCAGTCTCTTCTTCTATAAAGGGAAGATAATGATTGTAAAACACCTTGAGACCTTTCAATGAAAATTATTGCACAAGTGCAAAGTTTTATATTTGAGTAGAGCAGGTAATAAAACTAGAGTTTCACAAAAAACCTTAATATGAATCTAAGTATATACTATGAAATTAAATGTATTTGTAATAAAAATAAAAATCTATGATGCATGTTTTCCCGTTAGTAATAGTCCCCATATCATTATGCCTGAAAATAAATTTCTTTTGAGGGTTCGGTATTTAAACATAGAGGCTCAGCCTATAATTTCATTAGTATAGGGACCTCTCAGATCAGGGAACTCCTTTTACAAATTCAAGTTGAGACCTTCTTTGCAACCTATAAGAGTCACCTGGGGCACTAAGAGGTTAAATGATTTGTCCTGGGTCATGTAGTCTTGAATGAAGGTCTTCCTGATACAGAGTTAGCTTTCTCTACACTATCGCATATTGCCTCTCAGCATAGATTAGGGGCAAATAATCAAATCTGATGTCTAGATTTAATATTTCCCATTAGAAATATTTATGTTCATATTCTATTTTTCACATTCATTGAGTGTTTTGACAAAACTACCTAAGCCATCTTCAAACAGAAGGCTGCCCATGTTTGCCAGTGGAATCTTTGACTGAGATTCTCTAAGTATGAAGAAATCTTCTATACTTTATTTTTGGGGCCGTTGCTTATAGCCTCCAAATTTCTTTTCTGCAGTCCTTCTTCTCCAGTGGGTTACCTATATATCAAATACTGAGCTGCTTAGAAAGCAAAAACACTGTACTATATTGCATTCACCTTAGCTCAGGTATAAAAACCAGTGATGATACTACTTACTCTCTTGATTTATCTATGGTACAATTTATTATTGATTCATATAGCAATGCACTTTCTGGTCCAACCTATTTAATATCCAGCCCAGTTAGATCACTTTAATGGGTTCCAGAGGATATAGATTAACATATGAAACCCCTCATTTATAATCAAAATTGTCCTCATATAAGTATCCAATACCTCATACTGATTGTTTTCTACTCCTTTGTTTCTATCTCTGTCTCTTCCATCTTTCTCAACCATAAGATATTCTTGCTCTCTAATCATGATCTGACTTACAGAGTTTTTCTTCCTATTCACTTGGCAATTCTGTTTCCTATTACTAAAATTAACAAAGGGAAATTCTAATTATAAAGAAACCATAATGGTATATGTATAGTTAGATCATTTTGGGCTTATCTTTAAAATTATGAGGAGAGTGAATATTTTTAAAAGACACATTTTGGACCAAAGACTATTTTTTGTATTGTCTATAGTGCTTCCTCTTCCTTGAATGGCTAATCTTAGAGCCTTTTAAATTCTGATCTAGTGTGATATTTCCTGGCACCCAAGCAATATTCACAAAATAGCAGCTAACTGAACAATGCTCTAATGTTCAACCTAGCCTTAGCCATAATGAGTAGGTCATCATCATTTGATAATACTGGTTAAGGGCCCTTTGGAAACATGGCGCTTCATACAATGGGATAATTGCTGAAGTGTGAATACACATTTAAGCTATATTGACCCAGCACTAGGAATCTGGATGAAAGTGAGATAATTCAGTCAAATAAAATATCTGATTTTATTTTCTACATGAATTCACACATTCAGATAGTTGGAAGTATTTCAATAATTAATTAAAATGTTTAGATTTTATCAGGATACCTTGCTTCATGTTTAGCCTGGCATTTAATATTTTCCACAATCTGGCATCTACATATCTCTTGTGTCTTATTTCGTATTACTCCTTTCCTTATACTATGCATTTCAGCCAAACTAGACTACTGGGTATTCTTGGATATTCTACATCCTACTTTTGCATATTCATACATGTAATATACCATACTAGAATGAATTTCTTCCTCAACTGCAGAATTTTCTCCCTATAAGCTCAGCTCAGCTTAGTACCACCTCTTCAAAGCTCTTCTAGATGAAAATGATAATGCCTGACTGAAATTTTGTTGTAGCATTGTCTGTTACTTTCATATCTACCTTGTATAGAGTGTCTCAAAAGTCTTAGAAAGTTTTAAACTTTTAATAACAGAAAAATGCACTGAGACTTTGGGATTTGTTGTTTTTATTGGTGTACATATAATATATTTTTATCCCTCTCAACAATGTAAGCCCCTTTACAACAGAGTCTATTTCATTGTTGCCCTTGGTGACTCATGAAATTAGCACAGTGTCTTGAACACAGTGGGTGTTTTACAAATGCTTGTTGAATTAGAATTTCATATGTAAACAACCTTCTTTTCTTATTTTAGTATTCTCCTTGTACTTCAGTTTCCATGAAATAGTTATAAACTTCCCTGACTTAAACAGCTGCTAGATACTTTCTTGAAGATCTTGCTGCTTCTAACTGATTCCCATGATCTCAAAAGAAATTTAAGGCAGGTGTTTATGAGTGTAAGCAAATAGTCCATTCCAGATGCCAATTCCCTGGTAAATTGTCATTTGGTGCTATCTTATACTCTCCTGTCATTCAAGAAAGAATCCTGCCCCAGATTTGGTGATTTGAGCTTCCATAAAGGCAATTCCTTTGAGAGAGAAAAATAAATTCTTCCCAGTAAACCAAGTTGCTGGGAAAGAGATCCCCATGTTATTTATATTTTCAGTGTCAGTGACAGTTCACTGTCATTGGTTTCAGTTCACAGCAATGGAGTCACTGCAATGGTTCTCAAGGTGTTGGGATAGACACATCTACTAGAAAGGCATATAATAACTATATACATGATGATAATGTCTGAACAATTGCCTACTAATCTAGCCTATTTTCATCTTAGAGCTTCTGCAATTGTGTAGGCTACCATGAGACTTAAAGAGAAATGTCTTTAGACAAATATACTCAATACTCATCAGGTACCTCCTGTTAAGGGTCTCCTAGTGATTTTCCTGTTGGGCTTTATTAAGGTTTAGTTTTTCATACAAAACACTTTTGATCTGAGATTCGCAATTGCAAGTAATTAGCAGTAATTCTCACATCATCCAGAACAGTTAGGTAATTAGAGCTGCACCCGAATTAAAACAGTTCATCAAAAACTCAGATAACTAAAAGCAACTTTAAAAAATACAAAAGCCTAACATCAGGACTCTAGACTTCTGGCTCACAGATCAGAACTAACAGTAAATAAGATAGTATGTTTCCTCTAGGCCCAGAACTTCCTTCAAACCCTGCGTTCCTGATATTACTCTGTACATTTTCACTTTTAGGAGGGAATTGGTCAGTTAAGTCTATGCTCATTAAGTACCTACTTGACACAGAGTCATGTATTGGGCATTAAAAAGATATTCTACTTATGCTCTGACAGTTATCTTCTCAAAAGTTTCTTATGGATTCCCTATTGCCAATAGACTAAAGTTCAAATGTCAGAGATTATCTCTTAAACTCCTCAAATTGTTGCCACAATTCTGCTTATCCAAACTTTATGTCTAGTTGCTCCCAAACAAAGACCTTGGTTCCATTCATATAATGATAGGAAATAGGTAAGGGTCTTGATTCAAGTTTCATCTTTAAACTCTTCAAGTTTTATCTTAAAGTTTAAATTCACATTAGCTTAGAATTACAGAGATAGAAAGAATTTCTGAGATAATCTAATCTAACCCTTATCCAGAGCTTAAGTTTCCTCTCTAAGAAGCCTGGCTGATGTTTATCTATTTTCTTCAAAGGCTTTAAGATGTCCACAAACTCACTACCCAATCACTATAAAGCAAGCCATTCCATTTTGAACAACTCTTAATTGTCATTTTATTTCTCCTTATGCTAAATTAAGATTTGAGTCCACAGAATCACCCAGTGCTTCTAAATTCCCTTGGGGACCAAGAAAAAATATATTTTCCATATATGACCTCTTTGCTTATTTGAATAGTTATCACGTTCCCTTCCCTAATTTTTTTTTTTTACCCAGACAACAATTTCTTGTTTCTGCACTTAATCAGTCCCTATATAACATGAACTCAAGGCATTTTCCTATGATGATGACTCTCCTCGTAATGGTCTCTAGCTTAGCAATATTTTTTCCTAAAAAAAAAAGAAAAGAAAACCCAGAAATTGATATAACATTGCAGATGGGCCTTGACAAGAGCTCTACATAGCAGGACAATCACGTCTCTCTCTAAAGTGTATATTTCCTTCTAAAATGTTGATATAATTTGATTTTTACATCACCTTCATTTTCAAATATGTCTCCCTCCCCTATGCCTTACTAAATGAGTCATCTCTTATAATAAAAAATAAAAAAGAGAGAAGAAAAAAATTCTACAAACCAATGGATTAGCTGGTTCCACTACTATGTGCTATATTCCACACCCCAAATCTTTCACCTCTGCAGAGAAAGTGAAGAAATTTACTTTACTTCACTTTCTCTGGGATCAGGCTTGTTCAGATGATTCCAAAGGTTCAGTTTCCTTTATTTTTATCCTTTTCCCATTTACATTGTTAAAGTCATTGTCTATATCATTTTCCTGGTTCTTCTTGCTTCACTCAACATCACTTTTTTTTTTCACAATTGTTAATGTATTTGTTTGTATTCAGGATTTTCTATTTACAATATGACTATTAAATAATAGAAAACTGAACCCCAATCAACCTTTTACATAGCCTTTTCACAAATACATCCATATCCAACTTGAGGGATATATTCTTGGAAATAAGGTCAGTTCTTCAAGTATAGACAAGGCTCCTTAAGTACTAAAAACTTCAATCGATGTCTAATAATTCCACTTCAAAATTGAGTTTTGCATTTGGTGGAATTTTTGCATCAGGCTGTCCTTTCTTGCCATAAGCCCATTCAGGCTCAATCTCCAGGTGAGCCTTTTCTCCTTTACTCATTGTTAAGAGTGCTTCATCCCATCCTCTGATAACTTTACCCACTCCAACTTTAAAACTTAGAGGCTCAACATCACTTTTAATGTATTACCATGTTTTTCTGAGTTTTTCATTTCACTCAGTCTACTAGTTGGTTAGTACTAGCAGAAATGAGGATCAGTGCATGAAACATCACATTTTATTTTAACGTATTGTTTAGTTTTGCTGATTTTCCCTTTTATTCATTCTCTTTCTCTAAAAAAAATCATAAGGGTGGTCTTTCTAGCAGAGCAAAAAAAATAAAACAAAAGGAAATTTAGTCTTTGCAGAAACAAAAAAAAATTTACAAAAATCTATTTTAAAAGTTTAAAAGGAAATGAAGTTAGTTTAGCATGACTCATTCTTAAAAAATGATTTTATTGGTGTATTTTGTTTTTACATCACCTACATTTATTCCTATATATTTTAATTAAAAGAAATAAAAGGAAAAAAATAAGCAAAACTGACTAATACATTGAAAATGGCATTATATATGAAATATTTCATATTTCTAATCCCTTTTCTTCTATAAAGTAGTGGAGAGAGGTGCCCTTTTATAATTCTTCTTTGGGACCAAGTTTGTTCATGGTCATTTTGCAGTATTCATTTTCTATTAGCTTATGGTTGGTGTGATTTCCTTTAGATTGTTGTAGCCCTGGAGTATATTCCTTTCTTGGAATTTTCACTTAACTTTGTATCAGTTCATATGGTTTTTTCCATGATTCTTTGTATTCAATTTATCAATAATTTCCTACCCCACATTACATTCAAATATCAAAGTTGTCCAATGTTTCTAGAATTTTGCTATCACATGCAAAAAAGTACTGCTATAAATGTTTTCATGTAAATGGAGACTTTCTCTTTATGGATGAACTCCTTGGGAATATTCCTAGCAATGGAGACTCTAAACCAAAGGGCATAGGTGTTTTATCAACTATATCTTTGTAAGAATAAATTCCTTTCCAAAATGGTGGTGCCAACAATTCACAGCACAAGCAAAAATGTATTAGTACACCTCTTTCTACAAGCTTTCCAATATTGCATATTGGGATTTAATTTTTTGGATTGTTTAATCAATTCACATTTAAAATTAGAAGACAGGTTCATATTCCCTGCTTTTGTATCTTTAGCATGATTTTAAAAATTGGGATTTATTTTTTGTTCTTCCTTTTTAAAGTCAGTAGTCTATTCCTACAGTTAATTTTGTTTAGTCTACATTAATGGCAGTTAGTTGATATAACATATAGAGCATTGGTTCTGCAGGCAGAAAGATATGGATTCAGATCCAGCTTTAGACACTCAGTAGCTGTATGACTCTAGGTAAGAAAAAAATCTGTCTGCTTCAACTTCTCTAGTTCTAAAATGGGAAGTCTAAAAGCATCTACTTACAAAATTGTTTTGAGAATTAACTGAGAATATCCATACAACACTTAGTACAGTTTTTGGCATATAGTAAATACTGTAAAAATTCTTATTTCCCCTTTTTAAAATAACTCTATTCTGGTAAGCTGTCTTCCTCTTCCCTACAAAAACTACCCGTCATTCCATTTGTCAACCCTTAATCTGGTTTTGGAGTTTTATCAATGAATTTCTTTTTCATTCTTCTGTTATTTATTCATTCATCAATTTACTTAACTAATAAATTATTTATTTTAAATTTAATTTTCTCATTTTCCCTTCTTCTCTCCTTTCATTTAGTTTGTTAAAAATTTTGTCTTTTTCTTCTTCAAATTTCTTGTTCTCTTCATTAGTTATATTACTTTTCTATTGATTCTAAATCTTTATTCTTTGATTGATATTCTTCATATTTATTTATTCCTTTTTTAGCCATTTTGTGTTCCTTGTAGAATGAAAGATTCTGAAATAATAAGTGTGAGTATCTTCTTCCAACCATATTTTTTTTGTTTTTTTTCTTGTCAATCTTGCCTCCCTATTCCTTTTTACTCCTGTTGTGCTCACTCTTAAAAATAATCAATCTCAGGGGCAGCTGGGTAGCTCAGTGGATTGAGAGCCAGGCCTAGAGATGGGGGGGGGGTCCTAGGTTCAAATCTGGCCTCAGACACTTCCCAGCTGTGTGACCCTGGGCAAGTCAATTGACCCCCATTGCCTAGCCCTTACCACTCTTCTGCTTTGGAGCCAAAACACAGTATTAACTCCAAGACCGAAGGTAAGGGTTATTTAAAAAAAAACAATCTGCAAGGAGATAATGAAGCTAGAAACATTTTGAGGTAGAGTTTTCTCTGTGGCCCACTCTCCTGCATTTCTCACAATTATACTTTTATTTTTCTTGTTTGTCAATTATTCTCCACTTTGAATTAATGATCTGACATCATAATGTATTCTAGAGTCTAAGTATTCTAATTTCCCTTCCTATATGTTATGATATTGCCCAGGGAGACACAACCCTATGGAGAAGTGATATTTTGCATGAAATTCTAGCAAATTAGAGCCATTATAAGAACCACCCCCCAACTTCTAATATAGGCTATATCTTTCCACTTTATGACATAGAGTTCTCTTTAATGGTACCCTTGAGTTGAAATGTCCTCCTTTCTTTCTCCTGGTTTCATTCCTTCTATTTTCTTCTTGTAGACTCTCTTCTTCCTGAAAGATTTTAGAAGAAATCTTCACTTTATTGTTTATTCATGCACTTAATTATGGTAAAGAATGAAGTAAAGATTCTTTTTCTTTCTTATAATGTATCATGCAATTAAGAAATTGAATCCTATAAAATATATTGATTCCACAGGTAGGAGGTGTTGTAAAAATTTTTCCATGGTGTTTCATTCATGCTTCTCCATCATGACTTCTCCTATTTCTTTTAATTCTACTTTCATTTTATAACCACTTGTGTACTTAAAAAAATATCTTAATGGGCTCTCTCTCTTTCTCGTTTTCTCTCTTTTCTTCTTTTTTTCTCCACCCCAGAGGTCTTTTTCTAATTTCTAATAATATTTAGAAATGGAGTAATTTATTTCATTACCTGTACTTTTCTTGGGTTTTGCCTTTATTTACTTTTCTTGTGTTTCTTCTTTTCTTTTAAGTGTTTTCAAATAAAATAATCTACTCATACCTTTTTTATTTCTTTGAGAATTCTTCAAGGGGGCAGCTGGGTAGCTCAGTGGATTGAGAGTCAGACCTAGAGATGGGAGGTCCTGGGTTCAACTCTGGCCTCAGACATTCCCCCGATGTGTGAGCCTGGGCAAGTCACAACCCCCATTGCCTAGCCCTTATCACTCTTTTGTCGTGGAACCAATACACAGTATTCTTTTTTTTTTAATTTATTTAAGGGTTTCAAAAAAAAGAAGAAGAATTCTTCAAATGCCATTCAGAATTTTTCATCAATGACTGATCTCTATTGCAATACATATCATTTTGTGTTATATGTTAAATAAACTCCTTTGCTTTTCAGAGTATAAATTAAATTCCCATCATGAATTTGGATTATTTTCTTATTTTCATAATTATTTTTGATGTGTGGACTCTAAATTCTGGCATTTGTTCCTTTCCAACTTCTCTCAGGAGTACGATTTTTTTATATGAACTATTTTGGAGCATCCTGTTATAGTTCTGTGCTCCCTTGAGAATACTTTGGATTCAATTTAGTTGATTCACTTTTCTTGGTCTTGCAATATTTATTTAGAGGTGGTTGTACTGTTAGATCTCATGTACACATTTTCCCTTCTAATTTTAGTAACTTCTTTGTTAGTTTAAAGGAATCTATTGTAGGCTTTTAGCTAAATTTCCTTTTTTCTGAGATATTGTATGGTTTTAATTTTTTTTCTTTATATTCCCTTCTTACTCATTTTCTGATTCCTCTCCTTTAGTCATGAGATTTTCCTGGGAGTTGGACTTCAAAGCTGTTTCAGCATCCTCCCACATCAGGGAATTTATTTTTCACTACCTTCAGTCCCTGAAACAAATAATTTGTGGGGACAGAACTGGCTTAAGTTGAATTACATTTCCCTTTTCTTCAACTAGATATACCTACACATCCTGATATCCTTTCTCAGTTTCCTTCATTCTTTATTTCTCTGGTTTGGATGAGTCAGGATGTGAAGTTTTTTTTTTGTTTGTTTTTTGTTTTTCTTTTTTGTAGATTTAGGGGTAGAGTGTGGCAGATGTTACCAGAAAGACTGTAGTCTTCAGATTTCCTTATTGCTTCTGATAGAAGAGAAAAACTATGAAACCCTTTTGGATGAGAATGGTTGTGGTTTATTTGCTGTATCAAACCTCTAGGATAAAGGCCAGGGGAAGAGTTCATTGCTATAGATTTTAGCAAGAAGAAAATCTTAATTATGTCCCAAAGCACAGCTCCTGTTGGCTGGTGGGAGAGGGGTGCTGAATTAAAATGTTGAAGGTTAATGTTTTCCACTGTTAATTCATAAAACTTGCTTTGTTGGATTTCTTGATTTGCTTTCCTGTGGAAATACTCATAAATGCCCTATCACTGGAACATGAAGTGTTTGTGTGTGTGTGTGTGTGTGTGTGTGTGTGTGTGTGTGTGTGTGTGTGTGTGAGAGAGAGAGAGAGAGAGAGAGAGAGAGAGAGAGAGAGAGAGAGAGATTGTGTGTTTTGAGAATTACTGAGAATTGGATATGTTTTATTTCTTCTTGTTGTTGGTTACATGACCTGGAATTCATTCATACCATAACTCATTCTTAATGAACTATGATGTCTCATAGTGCTCACCTCTTTCCATTTGAAATGCCCATAAACAATTCCTTATTTGAGTCATTTAGAATTTTATGAAGAATTTATATTAAAATCTCTGGGCTCTAGTTTGAAATTATAGGGAACAGTGGAAATTGAAAGAGATCACAGACATAATTTAACCAAATTTTCTTACTAAGGTGAAGAAACTAAAGCCCAGAACATTTGAATGACTTTCATAAACACACCTTGGAAGCCAAAGTATCACAGTGAACAAACTCAGCCTAATGTCTTGTATCAGATGAGAATTACAATACATGCTGAAGACAATAAAAAGTTAATTCACTATTATGCAGGAGGAAAGAAGAAGGTCAAGGAACAGATAAGACCATTATTTGGGATGGATGGGGCATTATAACAATAAACAAGTGACAGAAGAAGTATTTAATTCATTTGACTTCTGTTTTCTCCAGAAAGGAGAATACTTTTTCCGAATGAGGATAAAATATCAATAGCAACAATATAACAACAATGATAGAAACACTGAGCATTTATTCAGAGCTTAAAGATTTCTAAAATTCTTACATATTTTAAGTTATACTCTCTTAGAATAAGGAACTCCCAGCAAGTTTAGATAGTACAATTTGGATAATAAATACATGTTAGATTGGATCTCAGAGCAAATTCTGTCATCACTTCATTCATCAAAATTGATGCATATTCTTTGTGAGGAGAAGAAGTGAAGAAGAGCAAACAGAGACTTGAATTAATACCCATGGGTTCCTCTCTTCTATCTCTAGGGCAAACTTTCCATTCACTCACCTAACACAATCAAATCACAGCCTTTTTCTGCATCTATCAAACCATTCAACATACCAACTTTCTTCCTTCTCTTTAGAATCTCTAAATAGTCTATAGAAAAATTTTGTACCATCGACTTCTTTTGATCTCAGCTATTTCTTTTACCATAGCAAATGTCTAAGGGGAGCCTGGCTGCACATGGCAGAATTCTCACTTTACACCTCTCACCCCCAAAGTATCCCAGTATCTTGATGAATCATCTAATTTCATCACTAAAATAGGTGGCACACATAAAATTATTCTTATTGTACAATTTGGAAAGTAAGGCTCAGAGTTGTTTTAATATACCTCATTCTGTGAGTCCCCCACTTTATATGGGTGTCTTCCCAATAAGATTTGAAGTACATTGGAGGAGAGGACAATGTTATCTCCTTTTATTCCCCCAAAGACCTTAGCAGAGTAGAATAAAAAATAGTTGGCTTTCAAAGATCCTGAATAATTAAATGTATAAATGATTGAAAATGTAAACTAAGTGTTGCCTTGAGAAATTTACTATAATAATTGGGAATAATACCCATAAAGAAATGAAACCACACCTAAAATATATAAGAATGTACATATTCAGATGAATATTATGGTGTTGAAAGTTGGCACCAGAATGAAAAGCTGTACACTTATTTCAATAATTCTACTGTTGATAAAAAATACTTCTAGAATTTATTTCATGGTCTGGGATATACTTTTAAAATTAGTCTTAGTTGTGTTAATTTTACTTCTTTGAGAGCATGTGATGTTTCAAAATAGTGAAAACTAGAAGCAAGTTTACTATTTATAGTAAACTATCAAACTAAATAATAGTATTTCAGTCAAAAATCAGATATGGTTATAAAACAATGACTGTTTTTCTTGTGAGGATCATAAGCTGATTCTGAAAACTATCATCAAAAGAGAATATGAAAAATATTTTGAGTAGTGGCAACATTTTTCTAGTATTCATTGACTTTTCAAAGTAAAGGTAACTTTTTTGAAAGTCAGGAAGACTTTTGCCCCAGCAAAATAGATAGGCATGAACAAGTGGCTGACAAAGAAGTTAGGCATATATGGATTGCAATTTGCATTGTTGAAGGGAGCATCTTCACAGATGAGGTTGCACATCCATCCAAGAGTTTTAGTGTTTTTAAACCTGACAAAGTAACTTCTCAAAACTCTCAGGTAACCAGTAAAATGCTGTCCTCATTTTATAAATGAGGCAAACTTATACGCAGAAAGACAATATTCATTGTCTCACAGTAAAATTTCAGAATGAGGATTTGAAATCAGTCTCTTTATTTAACTTGCCTCTAATTCAGCATGTCATAAAAAAATAAATTCTTACCTTCTGTCTTAGAATTGATGCCAAGAATTGATTCCAAGGAAGAAGAATAGTAATAGCTAGTTAATTGGGGTTAAATGACTTGCCTATGGTCACACAGGTTGGAAGGTGTCTGAGGCCAGACTCAAACTCAGGACTTCCCTTTCCCAATCTTGGTTATCCATTCACTACACCACTTAACTGCCCCCATAGCCTATGGCATGATATCACAAATTGTGTTATTTATGTTCAGGGAATAGCTCACCAATGGGGAAAATCTAGTTCATTAGGAAATATCAAGTTATTAGTTTAACAGGATGAAAACTCAGAAAAAGAGTTTCATATCTTGAGACAATCTAAAAGTGGGTATAAGAAACACCATTAAGAAAAATTACCATTGCCCAAATCAAAGTGAAAAAAAATGATTTCCATAGCAGAGTCCTGAAATGCAGAGGAGGGAAATAGGAAAATGGAGAAGGCAGCTCTTTTTTTTTTCAAGGGAGATACTCACTTTCTATTGTAGATAAGAAAGTGAACTTGCCTACTTTGGGACTGTGCTCTCTTTGCTATTTATATAATTTCCCCATTCGTCAAATCCACATAGAAAGATGTTAAAGCATAAAAAGCTGATGTCCCTTGCAAACTTTTTTTATTAAAGTACATCACATTTCATATTCAGGCTTTTAAAATGGGGGGAAAATAATTATACCTTGAATTGAGAACATTGTTTGACTGTAATATCTTTTTTCAAGTAGATTCTACTAATTCTAGATTTAGAAAATGAAATTGCGTTCAGAGAAATCAGCAGAGCAAGGCAGATGGAATAAGAATTTGAAAATCCTAAAGCTGTATTTGAATTATCACCTTTAGATCTGCATACTTTAAATATGTTCTAAGAAACTTTTTTCCCCCAAGAGAGTATTTTACATCATTTTCTGAGATAGACTGAGGAAGATGAGCCACTGTTCCTTGTCCACTAAGAGCTAAACAAGACAAAATGGATTTTAACTGCAGCAGGAGGGTGTTGGCTTAGCTATTAAATAGAACTGACATCTGTATGAAGTACTTGAACCATATGCCAAAGCATGCCTTGAAAATTCTCAGTTAGAAAAAAAGTCTTCATATTTGTTCTTCTTGAAAAATACTTAGAAATAATATACTTATCAGTTAAGGTTTAGGTAAAATTTAAAAGAAGTAGGTACAAAGATTGAGTGGCACCAGATGCCCCTCCATTTATATTCAAATTCCTATTTGAGTTTCAAGATGGATCGATTACATTTTTGTTACTCCTACTTCTCTAGCCTAGAATCCAGTTCTTCCTGCCTCCCAACTTCTAAATCAGCTAAAATCTGTTCAATTTTTGAGATTGTATGCAAGTCCCATCTTGGATTATAGAATTTAGATCTGGAAAAGGACTTCACCATCATAGATTCCATTAAAGATGAGGAAAATGAGCCCCCCAGAAATTGGGTTAATCCTTCAAATTCAGTCAAGCATTAAGTAGTAGAGGCAAGAGTCAAATTACGTATTTTGACTACAAATCCAATGGTCTTTCCATGTCACTTTTTATCCTAGCAAGGCTTTCTTACTGAAGGAAACTTGTATTCATCTCTTTCTTCCCTAATTGCTTTTGCATTATGTTTGCACAGTACCAATTATATGTAAAAATAGTTTCCAACATTTAAAAAAGAATGTTGAGTTTCAAATGTTCTCCCTCTCTTTTATACCCCCTATGACATAGGCAGTTTCAGTATTTTACATGTGTAATCATGTAAAACATTTTTCCATAGCAATCCTTTTGTGGAAGGAAACTTGAACAAAAAAATGAAAGAAAAAATGAAAAAAAAAAGTTTGCTTTGTGCTGGATTCAGACTCCATCAGTTCCTTCTTTTGAAGCAGATGGCACTTTTAATCATGTGGCCTTTGGGAGTGTTTTAGATCATTGTATTGGTGAGAATAACTAAGTCATTCTCAGTTGTTCATTGTATATATTCCTGTCACTGTGTCAGTGTTCTCCTGATTCTGCTCACCACTCTGCTTCAATTCATGTAAGTCATTCTAGTTTTTTTTTTCTGAGCTCCTCCTGCTCATCACTTCTTATAGCATAATAGCATTTCATTATAATCATATACTATATCTTATGAGCCATTCCCCAAATTATAGGTCTCCTCTCATTTTCTAATTCTCTATCTCCACCAAAGAGCTACTTTAGCTTTTGTACACATAGGTCCTTCTTTAAACTCTCTTTGGGACACAAACCTAGTAATGTTAGTGCTGGGTCAAAAGGTCTATACTGTTTAATAGCCCTTTGGGCATAGGTCCAAATTACTCTTCTGAATGGCTGAGTCAGTCCACAACTCCCCCCAACAGTGAATTAGTAACTTGATTTTCCCAAATTCTCTGTTTTTTCATTTTTTCTTTCTGTCATAATAGCCAATCTGATAGATTTAGGGGGTACTTCATAGTATTTTAGTTTGCATTTTTCTAATTAATAATTATTTAGAGCATTTTTGCATGACTATAGAGAGATTTAATTACTGCCTGTCCATAAATTACCTAATTTATCAATTAGGTAATGATTTGTATTATTATTATACATTCAACTCATTTCTCAATATATTTAAGAAATGGGGGCTTTTGGTAGAGAGCCAAGATAGTAGTTTAGTACTAGTGAAAGCTAAAACCACTTCGACAATCCTTCCAAACCAATCTTTAAAAAGAACCTCAAATCAGGAGTAAAAAAACCAATAGCAAGACAGAGTGAGGTTGTTCTCCTACTAAACACAACTGGAAAGGTTGACAGAAAGAGTCATGGGATAAAGGGAAACTGAAAGCAAAATTCCACACAGAGGAGTGCTGGGTGATCACCCCCCCAACCCCCTCCCCCCCCTGCCCCATTACTTTCCCAGGTTCCAAGTCTGGGCATAGGCAAACTTAGGGACTCAGGGGCTCTGTCTATCCCAGGCCCTGGCAGCAGCCTGCAGTGAGACCCAGAAGTTCAAAGTGCTTGTCCTTTTTAAGCCTGTGTTGTGGTAAATCTCTTCGCTCCAGGATAAAATAACTCAGAATATTGAATTCTGTAAGTCATCAGTAGAAGAGACAGAGTCATCAACTTTCAGAACTCTCTGCCCACTGTCAAAAAAAAAGGCTGCAAAAATGAGCAAACAGAAAAAGAAACACCATACACTAGAAAATGTCTATGTACACAAGAGCAAGGCAGAGTCAGTAGTGGGTAGTGAGATCTAAGCAATCACATACAAAACTTCAAAGACAAAGGGGAATTGGTCTTAGGTGCTGGAAGAACTCAAAAAGGAATTCAAAAATAAAATGATAGGTTGAAGAAAATGAGGAAAGTAATACAAAAAGAAAATAACAGATTAAAAAGGAAAATTGATCAATTGGAAAAAAGAGGCACAATTATCCAATGAAAAAAAGAATTTCTTTAAAAAATAAAATTGATGTTCTAGAAAAAGAAGAAAAAAAACAACAACAAAAATCCAATGAAGAAATAATGGACCAAATGGAAAAAATAGAATCAAAAGGTCATGGAAGAAATTCATTCTTTAAAAATTAGAATTGGACTATTAGAAGCTAATGACTTTGTGAGACATCAAGAAACAATAAAACAAAATCAAAAGAATGAAAAACTTCATTAAAAAACAACTGATTTGGCAATTAGATCCAGAAGAGCTCATTTAAGAATTATTAGACTACATGAAAGTTATGATAAAAAAAGCCTAGACATCATATTATAAAAAAATTATCAAAGAGAACTGTCCCAATATTCTTAAATAAGAGGGTAAAATAGAACTTGGTTTATAACCAAGAATCACCTACCCATCAGAACTGAGTACATACTTTAAGGGAAAGTATGGGCATTTATAATAAAATAGAAGATATTCATCATTCTTGAAGAAAAGACCAGAATTAAACAGAAAATTTGATGTCCAAATACAAAATTCAAGAGAATTTTTTAAAAAGGTAAATAAGAAAGATAAAAAATAAGGGCTTCAGTAAGGTCAAATTGGTTATATTCATATTTGGAAAGATGATATGTATAACTATTAAATTTTTTGTAATTATCACAGTAGCTGGAAGAAATATACATAGACAGAGGGTATGGTAGTAAGCTGTTTAGAATGAAATGTAAAAAAAAATTAGGAGTGAATAAAAGGATTGCACAAAGAGAAATGGGAAGCGAGAAGTAAAATGTGGTAAGTTATATCACAAAGAGATACAAGGGGGAGGGAATACTATTATCTCAGAGAGATAAAAACAGCCAGATTCATTGAAGTATAGAATCCTATCTTACCCTATAGGGATGTAGAAGAGGAAAAAGGAAAAGGGAAGTGCAGAAGGGAGAGACATAAGGGAGGGAAATTGTGGGAGAGATTAAAAGCAAAACACCCAATCACATTTTCTTTTCTCAGGAATCTCTTTCCTCATCTCAAACAATCCCAATAATTTATCTTATTTATTTTATTTTATTGTCTTCTCCTAAAGTCTTTTTTCTTTTATTCCCCTTTCTCTTCTGGGCCCATCTTTTTTATATTCTGAAGTTCTACAAATGACGTCCACAATTCCTTCTCCTTCAACTCTGGTCATTTTTCTCCTTTTCCTTCTCCCAAATAAACTTATACCATTAAGAAGCTAGAAATATAATGATTTTGTGATTCTGATTCATTTGGAAAAGTACATTATTTTCTACTTACAAACTCAGGCATCTACAGGAGATACCAAGGACTCCAATATTTGCTATCCAATTATGAAGTGATTCATTAGATGCAATTTGAATTCTTCTTCTTGTCCCTTTGACATTGTTTTTGAAGAAATAGATAAAAAGAATTTGACATTGATATTAAATTAGGGTTTAAAGAGAATAAGTATAGATGATCAAATCAAGAGAGTAAAATGGGGTTTCTGAGCCTGGAGAAGGGAAAAGTTCAGAGGTGATTATAATTTTGGGATGTTTTTAAGTATTTGAAGAGCTGTCTGAAATAAGGAATAGGACCAATGAGGAAAAGTTGCCAAGGGATAAATTTATTCTATGTGAATTTAGTAACTGAAATCTTTCTGATAATTAAAACTCCTCCAAAGGTAAATCTTGAGATTTAGTGATTTCTTCCACCTTAGCATCCTAAAGTTGAGCTATATTATCTATCATCCATTATGTTATATATAGGGCTCTTGTTAAGGAGTAGGTTGGATTAGATATCCTCTAAAATCATTTAAAATTCTGAAATTTTGCTAAATCCTTGTCACTTGCAAGGTACTTATATTAGACATGGAGTTGGGGATAGGGGATATTAAGAAATAAGATATATGATCCTTACTTTAAAAAGAGTTTACAATGTCATTTTGAATACATAAATATTTTTAAAAACTAATAAAATGGAAATAATTGTTCAAGACAAAAATATATGAATTCCCACATTACTATAAGTGGCCACTTGCCAAATTAGATCTGTGAACAAAAATGATGCCAGAAGAGAGTGTCCACTTCTGACCAATGATGCTGAGAGTTTTGTTTTCAGTCACCTATTCCATTGTGCAAAGACTTTCATTAAAAATAACAATAAAAATAAATAAATAAAATAAAAAAATATGGATTAAGAGCCAGACATAGGAATGGGAGGTCCTAGATTAAAATCTGGACTGAAACATTTCCTACTTATGTGATCCTGGGCAAGTAATTTAATTCCCATTACCTAGCTCTTGCCATTCTTCTGCCTTGGAACCAATGCATATTATTGATTTTAAGATAGAAGATGAGGGTTTAAAAAAAAAGAAATTCTATTTGCCCAATCTCATACCTCCTGATATACACTAAAATGATTTTCCAGTTCACTTTGCATCAGTGGAAACAGAAGAAATGTGAGGGTGTTAAAAATGCTTTCAAAGGTATTACAGTGCAACTACCTAGTGCATACATCTGTGTCTGTGAGATATGAAGAGATGGAAGAGAGATGGAAAACTTTAAAGTACTTCATAAATATTAGCCAAAATAATGATGAAAGTGTTTAGAAATGATCCCACATGATTCAAAAGTTAAGATGTTTTAGCTCCTGCCACTTGGGATCTGAGAGAGATATTTAATGATATGTCTCTATTAACAGTTATCTATCCTTGCCTTGAATTAAATAATTATTTGGCTATGATTCTCCTTTGGTTGAGATATTCTCTTTAAAAGCAGTAAATACCAATAAATAACTTCTCCAGATTACAATGAGAAACCAATTCAACAGAGATCTGGGTTAGAGAACAGAGAAGAAAATAGATTTGGAGAGGAAAATTATAATGCTGGGTGGAGCTCAGCAGTTCCCTCCAGACACATCTTACAAATAGCTGTCCTTTCTTATATAATTGGTTGATAGATAGATTTTGCTTTTAGAAGAATCTTTCAGAAGTGAGACAATCTTACATGCTTTGGCATGCCTGGTTAGAAATGTGATAATTTCATTCAATGACTGAAAAAAAAATGTGTTCTAGGCTTAGAAAGGAGATAGGTCAAGATCTACCAAGCCTAGGAAGGTCAGTCAAGCCCTTATTAAGGTAGGGGTTACCTTCTTTACAAAATGAGATCAGGAAGGGGTGATCAATCTGTCATTTTGGAAGTGTCTTTCACAACTATGATTGGTAGGATCTGAAAATACATGAGGGATAGAAGAAACCCTAGATGATATAAAGTAGAGAGTTTAAATTACCTGAAATTAAACAGGTTGGGCATAATTAAAATCAGTGCAGCAAGAAGAAAGGGAAACTGTCAATTCAAGGAAGCTTTGAATCAAATATTTCTCATAAAGTTCTTATACACAAGATGTATAGAGAAATAAGACATGCTTTTATGCCCAAGAGCCATTTCAATAGATATAAAGTCATCAAGAGAAGAGCTATTAACTATCAACAAAAACATGAAAGATTTCTCCAAATAACTAATGATCATAGAAGCAAGTTAAAATATCTGACACTTTCCCCTGTACTTCCCTATAGTAGTTCTCTATAGTTTTCACTATAGTTCCCTAAAGCAAAAAAGTCAAAATATAGAAAAAAATATCATAAATTCTAAAGAAGTCATTATACATTAAAATACACTGCTGGTTGAGCAGTGAATTGATCTAAAATATCTGAAAACCAGGATATTTTATAGGAAGAAAGTGAAAAAAATTTCATACGTTTTCACCCAGAGCTTCTACCACTAGGCAAATGATCCAAGAATGAAAAAAAACAGAAAGATGCCATATATACCAAAGTATTCATAAAAATAATTTTTGCAGTAGCTAAATACTAGAAACAAATAACTGTCCTTCTATTAAGGAATAGATAAAGAAATTGTGATGATAAACATCAGAATATTACTGCGGCAAAAAACTTCAGAGAAGCATGGGGTGACTTAAATGACCCAGTGCAGAGTGTAGTAAGTGGAACATGGAAAAATATATACATAATGGCCACAGCAATATAAACAGAATGTATAAAGATGAAAGTGAATGCTGCAGTAATAATGAACAAGCTAGATTCTAAAAAAAAAAGAGAAGAAAATATACCTCCTACTTTTCATCAGAAAGGTAGAAGTCTATGGACAATGAATATTGCAAATGCTGTCAGACTCAATTAATGTATCTATTATGTTTGCTTCACTGGTTTTTGTTTTTGTTTTATTTTCATAAGCAACTTGTTGGGTAGGATATGGAGAGATTGTTTAGAAATAAATGCTATATAAAAATAAAAAGCATCAATAGAACTTTTTAAAATGTCATCTCAACCATCTTTGCTATATGTTATAGTTTGTTTCTGGTCTCCTCTAGAGAGAAATTTTCAACTATTAAAGCATTCATAAAGTGAAGTAGTAAGTGGTACTTCTGCTAATGCAAGGCAGATTCCTGAATCTCCATGACTTGAGCAACAGTTACTTGTGTGGTTTTGCTGAGGAGTACTCAACAAAGGTTGTAATTGACTTAGGGTTCCAGAATCATAAGCTGTAGGCATTGATTCTGGTAGTCTCAGTTTCCTTATCTGTGAAATGAGCCCATGTATAGCAATTATATGATGATGATTAAACATTGTTGAGATAATTTGTCAATAGGTTCTATATTTTTAAAAGTCCTTATTTCTGCTTAGTTGAAAATGAGATGCTTAGGAAGTAAGCTCCTTTTAATGCCCCTAAGGTCCTATAGAAAGAATATTTTTCTGGGGTACTCTGCAGTGTCTGAAAATTCCTTACCTTCTGTCATGGAGGCTTTGATTCAATTCCCTTAATCTGTGTATTTATCTTACCTTCAAGAGAGCTATTGATCACTCCTAGCCCTTATGGTGTGAGAAAATAGAATGACCACAAGTATCATATGAGATGATTAGATAATTTATGTGAAAATTATTTAAAAATATTAAAAAAAAATTTTTTTAAATATTAAAAAAATTTAAAAAAAATAAAAAAGCAGAGTTCTAAATTAATGTAAATTTTTATTTTTGTAGTTTATATTATTGAGAATGATTTCACTGTCATTCATTAATCATTGATTATATCGATGGTTTCCAAAATAATAATGATTCTCCCCCCCCAAAAAAAAATAACTTTTCTATTAACTTTTTTTATATCTATACTTGGTACCTCTATCATCTCAGTCATCCTGGGTCAAAATTTCAGTCATCATTGGGTCTTCTGTCACTCTGAATCCCACGTACCCAAATAGTTGCCAGATCCACCAGCACCTCTAGGATCAAATACTGATTCCTTTGGCATTTAAAGACTTTTTAAACTTAATTCCAACCTTACCATATAACATCTACATATATCACATATTACTCCCCATTGCATATTTTATATTTTAGACAAATTGTCTTGCCTGTAATAAATACCCTTATACAATACTTCCTTTCTCATCTTTGTGCCTTGGTACAGATTGCCTCACAAACCTAGAAGGCATTCCTTTCTTACTTTTATCCTTTGTGGCTCAGCTCAAGTGTTTTGTCCTACATGAAGTTTACTCTCTCCTTCCTGCCAGTAGCTAGTACTCTCTCCCCGACTTTGAAATTAATTTGTTTTATGTTGTATATTAATTACCTGTGTATATATTGTTTTATACTGACAGAATGTGAATTGCTTGAAGGAATGTACTGTTTTGTTTTTGCTTTTGTTATTTCCATTGCTAGGAAAGTGTCAGGCGAATTGTAGATATTTAATAAATTTTTATTGTATGAAATATATTCTAACTCTAAAGTATCTCTCCCATACCCCCTTTTCACTCCCCTTCTAACCACTACCCCATTAGAGTTTATGCTCTTCTGATCACTCATTTGAACTAAATCACCTCTTGCCTGGACCAAAGTCAGAGCAACTTCCTTCCTCCAAGCTTTTTGTTTCCAAATAAGACTTCCAAATGCTACCTGAGAAATTTTCCTAGTGTACTATTCTGATCATTAACCTTCACTGCTTAAAACCCTTCAGTGTCTTTTAATTTCCTAACAACAAAACTATAAACAGCTTTGACTAGGCACTAAAAGAATCTCACAATCTGCTTCCAACTTTCTTTTCTAGCTTCACCTCATACTCTTCTGCCTTCATCTTGTTTCAGCTAAATTTACAACCATTAGTCTCCTATTCTCTTCTTCCCCTGTTCCATCTTTGTAACTTTGTTCATGCTGCCACCCATCAGTTGGAAGGATCTCCTGACCTTGAAAGCATGTGAGGATTCTGAGTAGTAGAGATGAGGTATGAATATATTTCAGGCTTATGGGATTAGATAAAATTAATAAACTGCTTTAAGAATGTCAAAGTGCTATATAGACTACAAGTTTTTGTTGCTGTCATTATTGTCATTGCATGAATGCATGAAGGTGTTATATAGAATGTCAAGTTGAGAAAATTATCTATTTTTGCTGGGCAAAAATTTCACAACTATAATCCAATTTTAAATGTCTTTATTAAATGCTTGTCATACATAAAGCACCACAATAGGTTTAGAGGGTACAAAAATATTTTTAAAAACAGTTCCTTCTTTCAAAGACCTTAAATTCTACCAGGGGACATAATATTTTGGCATAGAGAATTTCATGTATGATACTTTGGAGAGTATGAGGGCAACAGCAGCTTGGGGTATCCGAACAAGTTTCCAATATATAGGAGGTGGCGCATGAGCTAAGCCTTGAATGAGGTTAGAGATTCAAAGACATAGGGGTGAGGAAGGTGTGCATGCCAATGATCAGGGATATTCCAAAGCAGAAGTAAAATTTGAGATATTGAATGGGAAAATACTTTATGTGAAAGATATATGTGATAGAGATGATGGGAAATAAGCATAAAAAATAGATGAGTCAACCTGTGAAGGTCATTAAATGCCAAGCTGTGGAGTCATTTGGCTTCTTTGGACATGTTTCATTTGTAGAATCAGGATGATGGGATAGGTGAACCCTAAGATCCCTTCCAACTATAAAATTACAATACTAAGAGAATTTATGACACAGTGTGGTAAAGTGGAAAGCAATGTGTACTTGAAGTCAAAAAACCTGAATCCTCAGACCTTGACAAGCACAACCTTCTGACACTTAGTGCCTTTTAGGCAAGTCATCTAACTTCTTTGATGATATCAGAGGTTCATAGAATTATGGACTTAAAGTTGGAAGGGCCTTCATAAGCCATATATTTCTGGCCTCTCATTTTGTTCATGAGTGAACTGAGATGCAAGAAAATTAAATGATTTGATTAAGGTAAATCAGTTGGTAAAGGCAAATTTAAACCTTGGCCCTCTGACTCTAGAACCATTATTTTTTGCATTACACCATATTGTCTCGACTCATATTTATAGAGTTTTTTGGGGATTATTTTGTATAAATGATAATATATTAGAGCCAGATTTTGGAAGACTTCAAATGCCAGGATAAAGAGTTTGTATTTAATCCTAGAACCAAAAGGGAGCATCTGAAGATTTTAGTGCAGAGGGATGGCATAATTAGACCTATTCCTTAAGGAGATTATTTTGGAATTTTTATGGGGGATGAATCAGAGCTCAGAAAACTTGGATATAATTTTGTTTATTATAATAAATTCATATGAGAGGAAGGATCTGAAGTAGAATTGTTGTCATAAGAATGGAAAGAAAGGAATAAGCATATAAGATGATATGAAAATACAAGGAGAGGGATGGGGTGAATATTTTAAGTGAATAATAATTGCTGGGTGCTTACTAAGCATTTTAAATATATTATCTCATTTGATTCTCACTTTATAGAATTAATAGAGAATTGACAAATAGGTATAGACAATAAGGCAGAGAAAAGAGTCAAAGACGACTTCGAAGGTATGAACATCTTTGGCCTAGATGAAGACAATGTTTTTGACAAACATGGAAGAGACAAAAGAAGAAGGGAAGGATTGGGGAGGATGAGTTTCATTTTGGATATATTATTTCAAGATATTCATTAATTATGCAAGTGTAAATATCCATAAATTGGTGATGTAAGATTCAACTTTAAAGGAAAGATTTGACTATCTCCAGTGAAAGAACTATTGGGGTAGTAATGCAGATGAAAGCATATTATTTTTCACTTATTTATTTGGGTATATGTTTCAGGGTTTTGATTTTATAAGATTATTCACTTGCAAAAATGAACAATATTGAATTTTTTTGCATGATAATACATATATAACCCTGACTGAATTGCTTGCCAGATCTCATAGGGAAGAAAGAAGGAGGGAGGGAAACAATTTGGATCATATAACTTCAAAAACTTGAGTGAAAATTTGTTATGACGTGATTGGTAAAAAAGATAAAAGATTTTTAAGTGAATATAAAGGCTTTGGAATTATGTTTGTGGAAAAATATTTGAAATATGGGAATGTATGGAATCTTGAAGGAGAAAGAAGAGGGCAAATTAAAAGCCTGAAAGGAAGACTTAAAATTAGACAGAAATTGATGATGATCTAGTTAATAGAACTGAAAATAGCTGGCAGATTGGCAGGAGAAAAACCAGGAAGAGACAGTATCTCACAGACCTCAGGAAGAAAAATTATCAGGAATAGGAAGTAAAAAGTATCCAACCAAATGAGCAATTCAACAAACATTTATTAAGGATCTACTTTTTACCACTGTTCTAGGCATGTATGCACAGACAAAAATAAAAGTCTCTGATTTAGAAAACTTTTTATTCTATTAACAATGGAAAGATAATCTTCACAACCCTGGGAAAGTCACCTAACCTATTAGCTCTCAGGTTTTCTCATTCCTTAAATGAGGGAGTTAGTACTAGGGGAGACTAGATAAATTATTACATTTTCTCCAGTTCTAAATCTACAATCAAATAATTATTATCAATGATAGAAAAAGGGCCATTTAATTTAAAATTTGATGTAATCTATTGTGTTTGTGTCTTATCTCCTCTATTAGCCTCTAAACTAATTGTATAGAGGAATTGTATCTTTTTTCATCTGCATATATCCAGCATTTATCATAACATTTATGTGGAGTATATAGTTAATAAAAATTTTAATAGAAATAAGACAGGAATGCAACCCAGCAAAAATGGTGGAGGGCAGGTATTTGTTCTTCCATAACATTATAAGAATTCATTTGAAAGAATAAAATATCATAGCAAAAGGATGAAAGAAAAATGTATAGGAAGAAGGTCTAGTAGTACCAGGTTTTAAAACATATTAAAACAAAACCAGTTACGAGAACTATCTAGTTCTGGGTAAAAAACAGAAAGGTACATCAGTAGAACAGAATGGACATACAATCAACAGAAGTAAAAGATTGTAGTTACCTTTTATTTGATCAAAATATAGATCTAGACTCTTGGGATAAAACTGAGACAAATAGAAAAGTAGTTTGGCAGAAACTATTTATAGACTAAGATAAAATTAAAATGGATACATGATCTAGACATATATGGAGATATAAGCAAGTTAGAAGAACAAGGAACAACATATTACTTAGTTTTAGTTGTAAGAGAGAAATATGTGGCCCAACTAGAGATGTGAGATGTAAAATAGATAATTTTGAGTACATTAAATTGAAAGGTTGTTTGCGAATATAAGAGAACTATTGCCAAGATTAGTAGGAAAGCAGAAAATTGGGGGATATTTTTCAAACACAGTTTTTCAAATAGAAGTTTCATATCCAAAATGTGTAGGAAACTGTCAAATTAAAGAGAATAAGAGCCATCTCCCAACTGATAAATGGGCAAAAGATTTATATAGACAGTTTTATATACAGTTTTTGGATGAGGAAATCAAAGCTATATGTAGGTATATGAAAAAATGCTATAAATCCTTACTGATTAGTGAAATGCAAGCCAAAACAATTCTGAGGCATAATCACATACCCATCATATTGGCTAAAATGTCAAAAGGGCAGAATAACACTAATTGTTGGAGGAATGGAGACACTAATATACTATTGGTGGAAATGGAAACTGATCCAGCCATTTTGGAGAGCCATTTGAGATTACATTCAGAACTATAAAAATGAGCATATCCTTAGGCCCAGCAATACCACTAATAGGTCTATTTTGCAAGGAGATTGGGAAAGAGAAAAGAACTTCTATGTTCCAAAATATTTTCATGACAAAGAAATGGAAATCAAGGGAATGTCAATCTTTTGGAGAATGATTAAACAAAATGTGGTACATGATTGTGACAGAATAACTGTGGTATAAGAAATGATGACCAGATTAATTAGTTTAAAAACGTGGGAAGAACTACATGAAATAATGAAGAGGAAATGAGTAGAATCAAGAGAATATTATATACTTCTACAGATTTAATATTTGCAGAATAGCTTGTGAATGTTCACCTCCAGAGAATGAACTATGAAGTAGAAACATGAAAAGCATATATTTTGTCAGATAATGACTTCTGTAATGTGGGGAGGGAAAGGAGAGGATGATAATACATAATAAAAATTAAAATTAAAAAATGATGAATGATGGTGATACCATATCTAAAACAAAGTTGTAGAGAGATTTTAAGTATGCATTCATGCAAAAATATTTTCTCTCTTGGTATTGTCATAGCTATGGGGCATTAGTGACAGGAAATGGAAGGGAAGTGCGATACCAATATATGGAATTTTCACTTAATAAATTTTTTAATGCTGAAAAAATATTTTAAGCCATACACAATTGGAAGAGGTTTTGTAATGGATGACAACCATATAGGATTATTGGAGGAGGGATTCCTGCATCAGAACAGAAGTTGGATCGTTTGATCTCTACAATATTTGGAACTCAAGAGTATGACTCTGTTGTTGAGAAAAAAGTAGACAACATATGGGTCATCTTCAAATTGTCCAAATGACTGATGCAACAGTCAAGCCAGTCATTCATTTGAGCTAAAACAAAAGCTTTGGGGACTTATCTGCCATCTCTGGGGAAATTACTCAAAGGTTATCCAGTTGCATCTAGATTTGTAGCATTCAGCTTAAGTAATCTTTCGAGAAATACTTTTCAGGACATAAATATAGAAACCTGGTCTTGGAAATATCTCTAAGAGAGCATCTGGTCTCTTCTCTTGTCCTAAGGCAATATTATGCCTAAACTGAATCAGGAACATGAGAAACCACCTCAATTGAAAAACCTTTAGGCAAAGAAATCCCACAACTATACCTCCCCAGTTCATCTTTTCTACTGCTATATTTTTAAAAACATTATAATTCCATGTGTGTGTGGTTAAGAAAGCCTGAAGTGGTATTTTATATAAATGTGATCTATAGAATGTTATATGTTTTGGATTTCATGGAATCTTGATTTCTTAGTGCAGCAAATGAATTTTTTTGTAAATCTTACTTCCTGAAAACATCTTATTGGTTTCATGTATTTAAAAGGGAAAGGGAGAAAAATGAAAAAAATTCTGTGCCCCCCTCAATAAATTGATTTCTTCTTTTCCTTCTATGATTCTGCTTGTCTCAGTTCATTGGTGACTAATAAGATCCGACATGACCAGCAAGTTATCCCTCCTCCTGTTGAATTAATTTTTTAAAGCTGTTTTGCTGACATTCTTAAAGTTCAAAGAGCATCCCTGATGAGCTCAGAGGGTTTATGTAGGTGTGTGTGTGTGTTGAGGTGGGGCAGAAGTGAGAAGTGGCATAGCTTTCTGATTTTATAGGACAAGCATCAGTGTGCCGAGTTCCATTCTCATCCTCCTAGAATCAAAAGATCAAGTCTATGAACAATATTGTTACTTCTTTAAGAGTGTTGCTTCCTTCTGTTTCTCTGGAATATACTGACAAACTTCCCTAAAAAGATTTCTCCCCAAGGTTGTTATGGCCTAGATTATCACCACCCCCAGGTCAGCAAGGAAAACTTGAGTAGAGATATTGTTCTCAGTTCATCTATAAAAAGCATTTTATTGCATGATATGTTTTGATATTTCCTGTTATATCCTCATAGCTGCCATATATTTGCATTCTGACCTTTCAATACAAAGTTGACACCATGGATCTGATATCAGTAAGACTCATACTTTCGGACATACTACGAGACTTTTGTTTTACATGGTAGTAGTCACAGGTTTGCATTTAGGCATTCATATTTTCGTGCTGGGTCCTTCTTATGACCAATCACATAGAATTGCGAAATAGCTTTCTAGAGTTAGGTGACATGGTTTCCACCAAGAGATAAAATTTTCTCTATTATACAATACCAGCTTGCCCAAGTCTCTTTCTCTGATCCAGTGAATATATGGAGTAAATGTTCATTGCATGAAAAGGCATGGAAAGCCTTAGGATAAAATAAAAAGCATAATTCCTTCTCATATCTAGCAGAGGAAAAACAGCAAGTAATTTCTTCCTACCAACATGTCCATGACTTCTCCATCCTCCAAACATTCTCACTTGATCCATCAATCCCTGATGGCTATAGTCCTATATTTTTCCTTATCAAGGCTAAGTTCCATGAGAACACTTATAACTGGCTCATCAATTTTTTTCCTCTCACTTTCTTCTTAATTCTCTGCAATCTAGTTTCTGACAGTGCCTCAATTCTAGGGATTTTCTATTTCTCTTCCCCATGCCTGGAATTCTTTCCCTCTTCATGACTGCCCACCAGCTTTCCTGGCTTCCTTTAAGACAACTACAATCTCATCTTCTATAGCAGTGTCAAACACATGATTTGTGAGCAGTAGGTGGTCTACAATATTTTCAAGTTTATCTTAAAACAAATTAAATTTTTAGGAGATATAAAATGAAATAAAAATACAGTAAAACATGGATATCATTACATTTTAAAATGAAATCAATATGTGGCCCATGGAGATCTTTATGTATAGATCAGTGTCTTCCTTTTCTATTTGAGCTCTATAGGAAGTCTCTCTCAAACTTCTTTTAATACTAGTGTTGTTCCTGTTTTATTTTTTTCCAACTAATCCTATATGTAGCTTAGGAGGTGGGTATATATTTATTTTCTTCCCTAATTAAATTGTGAGCTCCTTGAGAGCAGAGATTTTCCTTTGTTTTCTTTTGTATCCCCAGAGCTTGCACAATTCCTGGCACATTGTAGGTATTTAAGAAGTGCATATTGACTAACTGACTTCATCATTCCCCTAAAACCACTCTCTCCAGAGTTACCAGTGATTTCCTAACTGTCTGATCTAATGGCCTTTTCTGAACCTTTAATCCTTCTAAGCCTCTATTCAGCTTTGAAAACTATTATCTCCCATACTTCCATTCTCTCTTTTTGCCCAAGTTTTCATGACTCTCCTTTCTCTTGGTTCACCTCCTATGTATCTGACCATTCCTTCTCAGTCTCTATTTTTGGGTCTTCATCCAAGCACATTAACTGTCTATGTCATCTGAAGGTCTCTCCTGGACCTTCATCTCAATCTATACTATTTTCCACAACATCTCCCATGAATTTACCTCTATATACATATTTTAGATCTATCTATCTAACCCTAAACTCTATCTTGACCTCATCTCAAATCTTAAACTACCAATTGGACATCTAGAATTGGATGTCCCATAGACATCTCACACTCAGCATGTCCAAAACTGAACTTATCTTTTCCACAGAGTCTTCCTCACATCCCTGTTACTTCTGAAACCAGCACCTTCCTCCCAATCTGCCAGGATGGCAAGCCAACTGTCATCCTTGACTCATCACTCCTTCATCCCTCATATCCAATTAGTTGATAAGTCCTTTTGTTTTGACTTTTGCAACATCTCTCATGTACTCTGCCTTCTCTTCTATGATACTGCCACCATTCTCATGCAAACCTTATCATCTCATGCCTATACTGTTACAGAAGTCTGTTGGTCAATGTCCCTGCCTCAAGTCTTTCTTCACTCAAGGGCATCCTCTACTTAGCTATCAAATCATTCTAAAATGTTAAGTCTGCCCATGTTATTCTCCCTAATCCATTCTCAATAAACTTCACTGGCTCCATATTACCTTCAGGGTGAAATATAAAATCCTTTTTGACTTTTAAAACTCTTCCCAACCTGGTTTCATCCTATCTTTTCAGTCTTACTCCTTTCCATGTACTTGCTTTTCCTTATATGATACTCCATCTCTTAATTCTATGCATTTTCATTGGACAACCCCATGTCTTGACTTGTTTCCCTCTTCATCTGCCTCCTGCCTTCCCTAACTTCCTTCAAGTATCTGGTTAAATCTAACCTTCTGCAAGAAACCTTTCCCAGACATTATTAATATCAGTGCCTCCCCTTTAATATTATCTCCAGTGTTCTCATGTTGTCTATCCTATTACACTATGAGGTCCTTTAGACCAAGGATTTTTTTAAATTGTCTTTCAATGTCTCCTCATCAATAAGTACTTAAGTGACCTATGACACAATGCCTGGCACATAGTGGAACATTGTTGACTTGACAACTTTATAATTAAATAGCCTGCTCCAGATGTTTCCAATTTTAAGCCCTGCCCATTATATATATACATAGATGCACACACATATATAGATATATAAATAGAACCATTTGTCATTTATTCACTAAAATTTACTAAGTCCCTACTAAGTACACATTTTGGCATGTAGAGAATCTCAACAGATTTAATTTGTTAGAACACAGAGGGACTTTATTGATCATTTAGTCTAGCGTCTTCACTTTACTGATCAGAAATTGAGACTTATTAAAATATTTTTCCCCAAGGTTATGCAGATAGTTAGTGACAGAAGCTTGTACTGAAACCCAAGTCCAAATCAAGGACCCTTCCAGGAACACCTCTCACTTTACACTGCACACAATAATAGTTTAAAGATTTTTATTCCAAAGAAGTGAGATGATAGAAATAGAGAGGGGAGAAAGAAAAATAAAACTCTGCGAATAGGATAGTTAATGTTCCTTACTATTTTTCTAAGGGCTGGGATTGCTAAAATCCATGGGCATGGAGCACCCTCTTGTGTCTTACCTGGGACAGCACAACTTTGTAGGAATCAGCAATGTGGAACTAAAAGGAATAAGGAATCTTAGAAAATATAAAAGACAAAGATAGCCTTATCTATCACCTATAAAACTCTTCTTGTTTAAAGAGAATGCTAGTGAAGGTCAGAGCTGCTGAGTGAGTTGGAAAAGGTCACACAAATGAACCATACAATAATTGTGCTCAATTCTTTCTTCCTTCCTTCCTTCCTTCCTTCCTTCCTTCCTTCCTTCCTTCCTTCCTTCCTTCCTTCCTTCCTTCCTTCCTTCCTTCCTTCCTTCCTTCCTTCCTTTCTCATACACCTGCAAAAGCAGTCAGAAAAGGTGTTCAATGGAAAGAGAACCTTATTTTTAGTTGCAGTACTTGGATTCAAAACTGGCCTGTGGCTTTTATTAACTATTATTAACTATATGACCTTGGGATTCAATATCCTCATTTGAAAAATACAGCAGGTGGACTATATGACCTCCAAGTTCCTTCCTACTGAAAATTTATGAACTTCTGTCCTCTATCTGAGTTTTCAGTATTTTTATTTCACAGAAATAAATAAGGAATTGCCTACTGTGTGGCTCAGTATTTTTCTCCCTCATCAACATATCCAAGAGTTCCTTTCTCAAGAGTCCCTTTCTTTAAGTAGACTGAACCTTGTCCAGTGGCATCTAAAGTACACCTTGTTACATCTGCCATGAAAGCACTATAATAGAGCTAAGACTTTCTAGGAAGCAAGAGAACAAAGAACATAGACTGGGCTTCTGAAGGTGTCAATGATGTCTAGCAGTCAAATAGCATATGGAATTAGAGTTCTGCTGTATTTTTTTCTCCCAGTTCTGTGGTGGATTTCATATGCAACCTTGGATGAGGATGCTGTAACGCAATCCATTCAGGAGAAATGGTTAGTACTCTCAACTCTGTCACTGCCTTTTTGACTTTGGTGAGCAATTTAATCTCTTGAGGCTGTTTCATTGTCTGTAAAAAGAATTGCCTATAGGGTTGGGTTAGGGTTAGGGCGTTTAAACCACTTGCTATCAGGAGATTTGGTTCAAGTCCTTCATTTAGTAACTGTCTGACCTCAGAGAAGTCATTTCACTGGTTCTCAGTTCCCTTATTTGAAAAATGAAGATAATGATTCTTGTACCACCAAACCTTCAAGGTTGTTGTGAAAATGAATTGAGATAAAAGATGTAAGATTTTGTAAACTTTCATGGTATTAGTATTAGTGGTGGTCATGGAATGACTATTTTTCTTAAGGTTCATCATTTTTTTATTCTAAGTAAGTTCTTAGCATAAGACCACAGTTTCTCTGCCAAGGTAGATAATAATCTCTTTTTAGATGTGATAGCATGATAGATTTCAATCTTGGAGTAATCCTACAAGTTATCTAATCTAAACCCTATATTTTACACTTGGAGAAATAGATCCTGTGACATGATAGTTATTGGTAGAATTGGGATGCAAATCCATTTCTTCTTACCCTAAATCCAACAATTACTTCTACTGTCCTGTCCTATCTCTCAATGATAAGAGAGACAGTGAAAAATATGACAAGGAAATAATATCTTTTTTGGTATTCTAATGAATCATGTCTATATAGTATATAGCAAAGATTTGCAAATTATCATTTGTTTATGAACTATTTAGATAATTTATCAGAATACATGAAATTCAAACAGATGCATAATTCTTATTAGCTATGGTGTTTTGGGCATATGTGTATGTGTGCATTAATTGTACAGATGATCTGATTGTGTCAGAGCAGAAGTGGTCAGAAGTAGCAAAGTTGCTTGTTGCTAATGGTGTTAAATTTTACTTGTTTTAATACTTGTATCCATTTCCTTTTTATCATTAAATCAGTGCTGATATACAGGGAAATCCAACTCAGTAGGAGATACTGAATTTTATATGTGGAGTTCAATGTGTTTTGGTTGGATCTAAGTCAATATTTTTCCAGGCATGATTGAAAACAGATGGGTGGGTGGGGTGTGGTACCACTGTGTGTAGAGGCTTAGGGTAGAAGGAGCAAATCTGGGGGTTATAGGCTCTCTGAGCTTCAAAGATAGGCTTAAGGTCATCTCGGAAGATCTCTGCTCTTCACCAATAGCATTGTGGACCGAGCTTGTCTTTGAGATATCTTTACCAAATTGAGATCAGACTATCTTTTGCAACAGTTAGTTTGAGGCTTCCATTGGAAATGATGTTACTGTAGGAATTGTGGAGCTCAAGTCTGAGAGGTGACTCCTCTGAGTAAAATAGCCCATGTATGCAAATAGTAGAAGCTCCCTTCTCCAGGACAATTTGATTTGAGGGCAGAGGGAAGGCCAGTGAATTAAATGCCAAATCTTGTCACTGGTCTTTGTTACAGTTTCATTCTAAACTCTCAGAATTCTGTGCCTTTCACCAGAGCTGCTCAAAGCCCTTTGCAAATAAGTCATCCTGTCTCCAGGAAGAAACTCAAGTAGTAAAGACAACCAGGGGCTATATAGCCAGCCTAAGGTCATTGACTTCATTAGGGGAAAGTTCTGAGAGCTGATTCCCTCTCTCACATTTCCAGCTATCAGCCAACTTGGCTTCTCTATGACCAGGTAATGAAACACCGGGAAAGTGGAAAGGATGTACCAGGTTCTCAAACCAATCTTGACAATGTCATGGAATTATTGATCCGGCAGTCACCTTGAATATCCATCAGTGTCAATATTTTACACCTTTGCAGAGGCTTTTTAAAAAATAATAAAAGAGGAATCGGCCATGCCACATTGCTCTGACAGCACAAGGCCCAGGGGCAGCATGGTTTACTGAAAAACATAGAAGACTGCATCCATAGCATGGTTTTTAGTTTTAGTTCAAGTACTAACTAGCTTTGTGACCTCAATCAAGTCATTTAACCTTTTAAACCTCAGTTTCCTGATATGTAAAATGTAGGATTTGAACTAGATGATCCTTAAATGTCCCTTTCACTTTCAGTAAAGATTTAACCCCATCACCCTGGCTCCAAAAAGAAATTCTTATAGTTTCCTTTGGCCTCTAGGATAAATTACAAATTTAGTCTTTTTTTAAAACATAACACAAACTGACTTCTGGTCGAATTGCATAATATTAGCTCTTATAGGCTCTCCTTTCTATTCAAATTGGACTATTTGTTTTTCCCCATGCAAAATATTCCATCTCCCATCTTGGTACATTTACACAGATTATTCTCTCTACCTAGAAAATATTTCCTCTTTTTTCTCCATCTCAAAGAATCTTTAGCTTCCTTCAAAGCTTAAATCAAATCTACCTGTTATATGAGGCCTATCACAATTATCCTACCTTCAAATACTGGACCCAATCTTATTTCCCCACCAGAAATTACTTTACTGGTCTTTGAGTCTATTTTGCATTTGCATAGTATTTGACATATAGTAGAGTCATAGAATAGAGTAGAGTAGAGATCCTGCTTCTCTGGTGGTTATTCTTATTCCTAGAATAGTATTTTAGTAGGTGTTTATTAGACATTTGTTATCAAATTACGGACTTCAAATTTAGACAAGATTTAAATTAGTATGTAATGTCTTGGGCTATGAGGCTAGGTGTGAGAAGTAGAAGGAATCATGGTGCGTGTGTGTGTGTGTGTGTGGTTCTGTGTCTATATATGTATGAAGAGAGATAGAGTAGACAAATGCAGAGAAACAAAGACAGAGACATATTCAGAGGCAAAGAAAAACTGATAGAGATAAAAACATATAAAGAAGCCAAGACTGTGATACTAAGAAAGCCATTTATTTTAACTTTTAATTTTGGCTATTTAGTTTCCTACAATCTATTTTCTGTAATAATACATCTCTCCCAAAACCATTTAGGATGACTAGATCAAGGCCAAATTACTTTACTGAGTATAGGTAGCCCAGAATAGGCATACTAAGACCCTCAGTCAGTTCCTATACCTTTGTGACTCATCTTTCCTAAATGACAAATCATATTTCAAACACTGACTCATTGAATTACCATCAATCCCTATAAAAGTTCTTAGAAATTGCATGTTGTTTAAAACTAGACAAAGATGATTGATTGTGACCTTAGTAATTCTCACCACTGATTCAGGAGGAGAAAGAAATTTTAAAGATATGATTCTTATATTCAAAATATACAACCATTACCAGGCTAATCTAAACCAGGTTCATAGTCCTAAATCAGGCTTATCCAATATTCCCAGTGCTCCTAATTATTCCCAATGTTACTCAGCTGGAAGTTTTTAACTTTTTTTTGTGTTATGGACCCCTTGGCAATCTGGTGAAGATGATGGACCCTTTCTTAGAGTCATTAAAAGGAAATCTAAATTTCAATTAGAAAGTAATGAATATATATATATATATATATATTTTTTTTCCACTAAGCTCATGAACTCTCTCAAATCCTTCCATGGGGGAGAACCACAGATTGATAACCTCTGTTTTGAATTGTCCTCCCATTTAGAAAAAAGAAGCTGGAATGCTCAGGTTCATAGCCACATAAGCTATGTCTCTCTTCTTCCTTGTTTATATATAAAACTCAGCAGTTGTAAGTCTCAGTGAAAATTAAGACACCCATCATTTGGTGACTTTCATTTTAAGTGTGCTGACTGTTCTACTTGCTTTGTGCAGTATAAATAGTCCTGACCATACTTGGCACTTAATAATTACACTTTGATTATCTCCCCGCTGTAAACCTTATTTAAATTCAATAGTGTTAGAGATACAAAGAAGAATAAAAAAATAGTTCCTTATGTTAAAGATTTTACTGGAGTAGATATGCAAGTGCAGAAATAACTGTAATATAAAACAGAATGTGAAAATGGAAAGGTACTAAACTATAAGATATTTGAGGAGGGAAGTATAACTTCTACTGAGGAAAGAGGAGGAATTAGGCATAGCTTTTTGGAGAGGTGATATTTTTCTTTGTCCTTGAAAGCAAGGTAGGATTCTAATAAATATAAATAACCTAGACGATGGTGTCAGTGAAGTGAAAGTTTAGGAGAGGACCCAGTGAAATGAAAGCAGGAACACTCTAAATGGAGACAGGAAAGTTCCAGATGAGTTAAAAGTATAATGACAGAGCAGTAGGTAGAACACTGAATCTGGAAACAGGAAATTCTCATAAAATGTGGTCTCAGACACTATCTGTATGACCCTAGATTATTTCATTCCTGTTTCCTTCTGTTTCCTCAATTGCAAAATGAGGATAATAGCAATGCTTACCTACCTTGAAGGCTTGCTGTTAAGATCAAATTAGATTCCTTCTCCTTCAATGAAGGAGATCAGTCTAGAAAAGCAAGTGGAGACAGATTGCAAGGAGCCTTGAATGCTAGGCTAGTGAGTCTGGAATGCTTCTGAAGGAAGTGGGAAGCTATGGAGGGGTGTTTGAGCTATAGTAATAGGGAAGGAAACAGTCCTTTAGAAAGCTTTAGCTTGAAGAAGAGAAGACTCAGGAAAGATTTAAAAGGACTGCCTTGTGGAAAAAAATTAGACCTGTCCTTAATTAAAGAAGGCAAAACTAGAAGTAATCAGAGAAAATTACAGAGAAAAAAATATTTAGGTTCAATATAAGGGGAAAAAAAACTTCCTACAATTTTTATCATTCATGTGCTTTAGTCCTATATGATTTTTCATGACCCAAATTTGTTTTTGTTTTGTTTTGTTTTGTTTTGTTATTGGCAAAGTGATTTACCATTTCTTTCTCTAGCTTATTTTATAGATGAGTAACTGAGGCAAACAGGATTAAATGACTTGCTCAGGATCACATAGCTAGTAAGTGTCTGAGACCGGATTTGAACTCAACAAGTATTCTATCCACTGTACCACATAGTTGTCCTACAGTTTAAAGCTATGTAGAAGGAGACTGAAATGTTTTCTCACAGTAAAGGTCTTTGAACAGAGTATGGACCATTCCCTGGGGACAATGAAGTTAGTAAAGCTGTTCAGGTATGACCTATGAAGTCTATTCCAAGAGCAAAATGCTATGATTCTGTTATCTTACTCCTCCCTAAAGCAGCCAATTATGCTCTCTCAAATACTTGAAAAGAACTACCATGTGCCCCCTGCATCTTTTCTTCTTCAGGCTGGCTCTCTCCAATTCCTTCACTGCTAAAAGCATCCTTCTGAATGTTGAGTCACTTAAACATTGCTTAGCAAAGTATCCTGGAGTCTCTTATCTCTGCTTATAGTTATATTTAAAAAAAAAAAACTATGAGAAAGGTCTTCTTCTAGAGTGTGGAAGAGTGAAAGAAATACTGGATTTAGTGTCAGAGGACCTGAATATGGATCTTGGTCCTACTACTTCCTTATCCATGTAACCTTAGGCAAGTTATTTAACTACTCTTAGCTTCAGTCTCCTCATCTATAAAATGAAAGAGTTGGAGTAGGTGGGCTATGTCATCCTTTTAACACAAGGTCTGTTGTCCTGTGATCCTTCTCTGATTACTCCAGCCTTCCACATTCAGTCTCCTTTACAAACTCCTAGTAAACATAGTCAGTACTATAAATTCATTCTTTAATTGTTCAATAATTAATAGCAATGACATATTTGCTTGAGTTGAGAATTTTCAGCGAATCTTCTTATCTGTTATCTCATTTGATGCTGATCAAATGTGAAGTAAACAAAGTAGCTTTTGGTGTCACTCTCCTTATACAGACTTATGTGCATTGCTTGTGACCACCAGCTAGTGTCAGAGCCACGGTCAGATTGTAGGTGTCTCTCCTTGCTCCAAGACCACTATCATATAGTAACTGAATAACTGGACTTGAATATTAGTTAATTCAATATTGATTCTGGTTCTAACATTTAAAAGTTGTGTCCCTTGAAGAGAAGATCTGTGTCCAAATACTTCTATGTTCTTTACAGTACCTAGCAAATATCAGGCATGTCACAGGAAGTCAATAAATTTCTTATTGGTTGATTGAGATAGATGGAATACTTGGTCTTTGCATGTCCTTTTCTGGAAGTCCTAAGGCTATTCTTGTCCTGGAGGAAGCAACAAAGTCAAAAAAGCTAATTTAGATCAAGCTCTTACAGCCTGATTTGGTACCCATCCTATAACAGTGTCTAATGCAGTGCCATCATATATTACGATGTGTGGTTCTTTTTGATAGGCAATCTTTTTGTCTATTTAAAAGACACTCCCTAGGCATCTAGAATATACTAGGTACTAGAAGGTATACAGAAGTATTAACAAATGACCCTTGCTTAAAAGAATACACCTCTTAAATGTCAGAACAAAAATTGAATCCAAGATTTATGAGTAGACTTGCAATGAGGAGAGATCTAGAGTCAAATTCTGGCTCTGCTACATACTAGTTTTTTTTTTTCACCAGGGGCAAGTCATAGCCCAGTAGAAGCTAGTTTCCCAAAAATAAAATGAGGTCCTTGAAAACAAACATCATTTTATTTTTATCTTTGTATCTGTAGTACTTAGGAGTGGGCCTTAATAAATGTTTGAGTTGAATTGCTCTCTTAGTTTGTTGAAAATAGAATAGGCTAGGTATAACACTGGGAAACATGAAAAGAGTATCACCAAATGTTGAAAAACATAAGTGAACCTCTCTGCCATTTCCAAACTGGATTATCATGGACAGATCTCTTAAACATTTGGATGCTCTATTTCTTCATCTAGAAGTCTTGTACTTCTTGCCTCGTATAGCTGTAACAAGAAAATCATTCAGTAAACTGTAAAGCCAAATATAATGAGTTACTATTTTTATTCTCTATCTCTAGTTTTGTTTTCATGTAAACTGTTTCAGCTATCTCTGAAAGTGGGAAGGAGTCTGTCTTTAGAAAAGGAAGGTTTGTTGAATTTTGGATACACAAAGGTTGGCTGGCTTTGAGATTTTAAGGAAATGCTTGAACCCAGAATGCAATTATAATTCAATATTTTAAGGAATGAGAAGAGGATTGGGGAAGCCTAGATCAAACTGCATTCAGACCATATTGCCTCCATGGTTTGGCCAAAACATCTTTTTGGTCCTTGGCCAATTCCACACCCTCCCCAATTCAGTACACTCCCAGCTGTTTGACCTCACCACCCAACCAGTGTGGGCTCAGAGAATAGAGATTAATTTTAATATTAGCTTTAGCAAAGCATAATTATAAAGGTCATCCTGAAAAAAGAATGAATGAATGACAAGCACATAGATTAGCCCACTGGAAATTATTTTAGGATTGTTGTGCTTGAGAATTGCCCAGGTCACTGCTTTCTACCATACAGTATAGAAATGACAGTGACATAGCACTATTCCTTGCAACATTTTAATGCAATATTCATAAATTCCTTAGCATTTTATGACATGTAGGACCATAGATGTAGAGTTAGAAGGGGCCTCAGAGATATTTTAGTCCATTCTCCCATGTTTCTGAGTTACAGAAGAGGAAACTGAAATCTGGAGGAATCAATTGAGCAAGGAGACTTGCCCAAGCTCTCACAGGTAGTAAATGCCAGATGCAGAAACTGAACACAGGTCTTATGACTCCAGTTCCATATATATATATATATATATATGTATATATATATATATATACATATATATATATATATATACATTATATGAGGGTCAGCTTGATATAATGAAAACAACAGCATATTTGGAGTTAGAATACCTTGATTAAAATGCTGTTTCTGACATTAATTATATTTTCCTGTGAAAGTTACTTAACCCATTTGGGTCTCAGTTTCCTCATTTGCAAAAACAAAACAAAACAAAACAGAGCCAATACTTGTTCTCCCTATTTCTCAAGATTGTGAGAGGAACCTGTTTTGTAAGTACAAAGGTGTTACAGAAATAAGCATTCTCTTCAGGAATGCAGACCATGTCTTATTCAAACTTTGTCTCTCGCCTAGCACCTTGGACAGTGCTCTCTACATAGTAAAATTCCAGGATAAACTCTGCTTGAATTAAATTCAAAGTAGTCTTTGTTTCCAGATTCCCATTATCCCTAGGAGGGAAATTTCTTCATTATCCACTGGATGTCGAACTCTAGCTCAGCTGAGCTTCTAGGATATATATGCGCATAGCCACAGAATGGATGCCCCCTTTCACAAGAAGTATATGAAGAGACTCCTAAAACTTAAGTCCAAGGCAGTTTCAAAGCAGGATTTGAATAGCCCAGTAAGTGGGAATATAGCAGCTAATGGAGGTTGGGCCAGTGGGGGGTTCCTGGCAGTTCAGATAGACTGGGGACAAGGCTCTTTGGAAATTGACATTGAAAGTTGCTGGTTTGAAAGACACGACAGCCTTTGCTTGCTGCAGAGCTAATTATTATGCAAATTTATGCTAATAAACTCTGCCTTGAATGTTGTTGAGAAGCTGCCTTTTCCCGTTAACATAGCAGTAATGAGAGGTAAATTTGTAATGCAGATGCCCGAGGTAATATATCCTAAATCACTTTATGGTGTAACGGACTCCTCCTCACCCCACCCTCCCCAAATGTCAATTTAAATTAGTTTTAGCTTTGCATATTTATTGAAAATTTATTTATTGTTAATATGTACTAAGGGCAACCACTAAACAACCCTGGCTTCTTATTACAAGTGGGATTTAGCAGGAGGAGAGGGACTTGCATTCGATCAACAGTTGATGGTGGATTTTTTTTTCTTTCCTGGCAAAGAGCTCTGACAGGGCCAGTGTGGTTCCTGTCTGTCCTCTGCCTTGGAGCTTGCTATCAAATTAGTCTGTGCAATGAGAGAATAGTTCCATCATGATAATTATCACATGGCAGCAGCAGCAGCCTTTCAAAGAGTTAATGATCTTTGTCACCTCTGTCTCCTGCTTCCAAGGCTGCACATACTTCTCTGCCCCAAGTGGGACTTGCTGTGGAGGCAAGAAACATTTTGCTTTGCACTACTCCTGTGAACACACATATACTGACATACGTAGCCAGGGACTTCCCTCCTGCCCCTGCAAGGTTCATCTAATCCATCTCAGATCTTTCCTCTCTCACACACTAAGGCACACATGTCCACCACATTTCTGAATTCACTTGTACGCAACCCACTTAGCCATGCACTGATTCATCTGCACTGGGGAGACACATACTTATTGATATCTATACTCATGTGTAAACCTGGAAAACTTGGCCATGCCTATGTCTCTGTATATAAACAGTTTTGTTCAGTTAGCTAAAATAGGAACAGGGAAACAAATAGTTAAAAAAAATTGACATATACAAATCCACAAATGCATGCACAAAATGCTAAATTATCTGAAGAATGATGTGATAAATAGAAACAAGCAAGATGTAGTTTTATATAAATATATCTTTTTGTCAAATGATGACTTCTCTTATGTGGGAAGAGAAGGAAGATACCTTGGATTGAATGTTACAACCAAAATTAATTAATTAGTTAATTAATTTAAGTTGCTTAATGAAAATTGGAGGCTATTTCTATTGGGGAAGTGTGATAGAGTAGAGAGATGGTTTTAGAACCAGAGGGCTTGGGTTCAAACACCAAGTCTGTCACTTACTACCAATGGGACCTCAAGAAAACAACAACCCCCTGATTTTTACTTTTTTCATCTCTAAAATAAAAGGGTTAGATTAAATGGACTTTAAAATCTTTTTGATCTCTAAATCTGTGATCCTGGAAACCCATCACTGGCACAATTGTGTTGGGTTTTTTTTTTTGTACTTGAACACATGGAAACATCCCCTGAATTCTCTTTTCTTCCTGCTGTCCCATCAAGTCAAAAATCATTCTTAACTTTTGCTCTAGACCCTAAGTGGTGTAATAGAGGCAGAAGATGTATGTCTAAGTCCTGCATATGTCACTTAATAACTGTATGAACTCAGCAGTTCATTAAACCTTCTTGAGGGAGGTTTTTTACATATGTAAAGTAGTTGTAATGATGCTTTTAAAAAATAATTCTTTCCTTCTGTCAGTACTAATTATTGATTCTAAGGCAGAAGAGCAGAAAGGCTAGGCAGTTAGGGTTAAGTGACATGCCCAAGATCACACAGCTAGGAAGTATCTGAGATCAAATTGAAGTCAGGTCCTCCTCAATCTATGGTTAATGCAGTATCCACTGTGCTATCTACCTGCCCCTAATAATTCTTCTTTAACTTGCCTGTTAAGGCTATTCTGAAGATTAAAGAAGATGATGTTGTTGGAAAACACTTGATATCTATAAAGGATCATAGATTTATATTTGGATCTACAAACAATGGGATAATAAATTTAGAGCTAGAGGACCCTTGGAGGTGATCTATTCCAAAACTCCTCATTTTTCAGATGAGGAAACAGACTGAAAGAGGTAAAGACTTACTTAAGGCCACAAAAATTGCAGAAGATGTAGTCTTTGAACCAAAATACTCTTGACTCCAAAATTAGTACTTTTTACACTCTATCAAGTATTTTCTTTGAAAAAAAATTGTGAACATTCATTGATGATATTGTTATTTATTACTTGCCTCCTCTCTTTTGGTTTCTTGGCTTATCCCTCACCATCCCTGCTATCAGGGCCATCACCTTCCTATATAGAGAAGGGCTACTACAATATTACAAAAAGGAGAAACAGGCAACCCTCTCTACTTTTAAGAGAGTCAAATTTATTTCTCATTTTGACCTGCATGATTCCAGTAGCAGCATTGCTAAAACTTTACATCCAGGAAGCTTCTGTCATGAAAATGTGTGTGGGGGCAGGGGGGGAGGTGGACAGCATAACTCACTGGTACCAGCTAGTGAATTGGCATGGATTGAATTATGAATGTGACTCATCTTAAAGTGCAAGGACCTTATGAAACAGGATAAAGGACAGATACATTTTAATGAAAGAGTGAGTAGTGAATGTCTGGAACATAGACAATTCCCAAAAGAATTCACTAAGGTGATGAGCCGCTCACTATTCAGAGATATTCAGAATGAGGGTGGCAGTACCAAAGACAAACTTTTCCTCTTTCAAGATTTTATGTCAGGCTGCCTCCATTTGGGCAGCTGGTTTGCCTAGTGGATAAAGCACTGTGCTTAAGGTCCTAAAGACCTGAATTTATTTTCTATTTCAGATAATTTACCAGCTATGTGTCCCTGTTCAAGTAACTTAGTCTTCTCATCTGTAAAATGGCACAATTGTTATGATCAAAATAACATATTATACATAAAGTACTTTGAAAACCTTAAATTTCTATATAAATGTTGTTTTAGTCAGATTTAAAAAAAGCTCAGACTTTTAGAAATCTCACTTTTCAAAATTTGTGCATTATAGAAATGGTTTGAAACAATCTCTTTGTTGTCTCTCTAGGGAAAACTGACCAAATTGAGTCTGAACCTTCCATGTTTTATCTCATCTGTCTTCAAAGTGGTCCCTAGGGCTAGAAGGGACCTTAGAAGTAATCTAGTCTGACTCTTGTAATTTCTACCCTTTGGTCTTTGCTTGGCCCCAAAGGACCAAGCAAAATAAGTCAAATCTCTCTTCCAGGAGAAGGAAGTGCATTCAGCTACTATTCCTCATTATCATCTTGGTACATGTTGTTTTATGGGATCACTTCCCCTGGTGACAGTGAGATATTTTGTTAGAAGAAAAGTGACAGGAACACCCCAAGACCACAAGAAAAGTGAGAAAGCCTAGGGCAGTGGATAAAAAAAGGAGTGAAGATAGGCTGGAGAGATTTCACAATGGTAGCCCCCAAAAAGAAACATTCAGGTCTAAGGTATCTGCTTTGAAATGGGGAAGGGTGGTAGATGAGGATTTTTTTATATATTTATTTACTTTGTAATTAATCTAGTTTTGTCTCCATGAAGAAATGATACACAGGAAAGTAAAGAGGGAATTCCCTGTCTTTTCTGGACTCAATGCCCACATTGGAAAATGATATATTAATTGTGTGATCCATGGCAAGTCAATTAACCCCTCAGTACTCTCAGGCAACTCTCTGACTCCAAGTTTCAGAAGCAGCTAAGTGGCTCAGTGGAGTGCAATCCAAGCCTAAAAATGGGAGGTCCTGGGTTCAAATTTGACCTCAGACACTTCCTAGATGTGAGACCCTGGGCAAATCACTTAACCCCAGTTGCCTGGCCCTTACTGCTCTTCTACCTTAGAACCAATAAACAATATTGATTCTAAGATGGAAGGTAAGGGTTCAAAAAACAACAACTCTAGTTTCCAAAGAAGGTTCCATCTGCACTGACAAATACATTTTCTGCATTGGGTGATCTATGATACAATGAAATAATAGGCCAAACAAACAAACAACAACAACAAGCAACAACAGAGAGCCAGCGTGCTATAATGAAAAGTACCAAAAGAACTGAGGTTGAATACTGGCTCATCCACTTGGGTAATACCCTTGGTCAGGTTGGTTGCCTCAACACTCTGGATATCAATTTCTTCAGCTATAGAAAGAGTAACAATATTTGTATTTCCTACCTCAAAGAGTGGTTTTGAAGAAAGCAATTTTAAAGCACCAAATTGACCCCAGTCAATTTCCTAAAACTATAATTTGTAGAACAGCTGCTGATTTGATTGGTAGAATAGCTTTCTTTGCCGGCAGTTTCCTTTATCAAAGAAATCAACAGGTTGTGTCCAAAAAGAAAAGTCTTATAGAAATGTAAGTTGGCAGTGTTTATTAACACCCTATATCTGGGCATGTGGTATCATCCCCTTTTGATGTGTGAGGAAACCCACGGAAAACTAAATAGCTAACTTAACTACTATTAGCCATTCAAGGATCCAAAGACAGCTTCAAAAGTCTTATGAAGAAAAAGGCTATCCATCAGCATAGAAGAAACTGGAATCTGAATAGATTGAAGCATACTATTCTTCACTTTGTTTCCTTCAGGAGTTTCTTTCTAGTATAAATAGCATGTGTCTTCTTTCACAACATAAACATGGAAATATGTATTGTGTGATAACACATACATAACCTATATCATATTACCTGCCATCTCAGAGAGACAGATAGTGAAGGAATGAAAGGAGAGAATATGGATTACAAAATGTCATAAAATGATCATTAAAAATTATATCTGCATGTAATTTGGAAAAATTATATAAAAATCATAAAAAATAATTAGTTGGAGATAATGGAGGTTCTTAATATCCATGCTGGCACTGTTGTTGTTTATTCATTTCAGCAATATCTGACTCTTCATGACCCTATTTAGTGTTTTTGGCAAAAATATGGGTGATTTGCCACTTCCTTCATCAGCTCATTTTACACATTGGGAAATGGAGGCATCAAGGATCATACAGCTAATTAGTATATAAAACCACACTTGAACGCAGATCTCCCTGACTCCTGTGCTCTATCTACTGTGCCACCTAGCCACTGCCATTAGAATCCAGTTATTCTAACTAAAGCCTGTCATTTAACTCTAGATATTATTTTATTATAGTATTTCTTAAAGAGTAAGAGGGTGTGTCAAAGTCTAGTATCCTATTCAGAGCTCTTTCAAGTTTAGTCTTTAGATTGTGAAATCAGTTGCCTTCTCTGAGTCTTGCTTTGCCCACCTGTACCAAGGGGATGCTAGAGGCTGATTAGCCACATGAGGGGCTGGGCAGACTCCTGGCCATTCATCTGTACCTTCCCTGTGCGAATCCCCCAATCTAAGTGTCTATAATGAAGAACAACTGGTAGCAGGAACTCTGCTTATTGTAAGCTGACTGAAAGGATGATTTTCTTAGTCTCATTGAGAGGAAAGATATGTCTGTCCCTGGGGCTCTGAGATTAGAGAGAAATAAGTGAAAGAAAGGAATGAAAAAACCATAAGGTATTATCCTTGGACATAGAGTGAGAAAGACCTGAATTCAAATCCAGATTTAGAAATTTACTAGCTTTTCAATCCTTGGGCATGTCACAACCTGTTTACCTCAGTTTTCTCAGCTGTAAAATGGACATAATAATAGAAGCTACCTACCAAGATTGTTGTGAAGATCAAATGAAATGATAGCTGTAAAATGTTTAACCCAATTAAAGCCTATTCCCTTTCTTTCCCAATTCTTTCTGCAATAAGCTGGAACTCTAGTTGGGGAGAGAAGTTCACACATGAACCCACAAAAATTCAAAAGATAATATCTGATCAATTGTTTAGTCTAGGCAGATTGGTACCATGAAGAGAGTGAAATATTTGGAGCCATCAGACCTGGTTTCAAATCCATGATCTACTATTTGTTTCTTGTGTGATTTTAGACAATTCATTTAAGCCTCTTTTTGGACTTGGTTTCTTCATCCTCTAAGTGCTTTAGGAGTGAGTGGGAGTAAAGGGGAAAGGGGCATAGATAACCAAGGAAGGCAGCATAAAGAAGGTGGGACTTGAGCTGGATTTTGAAAGGAATGAATAAATGAAAGAGGGAAGAAGGGCATTTTGGACAGAAGGGGACAATGTCAATAAAGACATACATGTCCGAAAAACTAAGGCTTATGCTGATAGCTTTAGGGTTGAAAGGACCTTAACCTACCCCTCTCATTTTCTAAATGAAGAAAATAAAACCCAGATAGATTATGTGACTAGATTCCATTCACTAAAAGTAGAAAAATCAGGATTTGAATTCAGACCCCCAAGTTTAGTACTTTTTCCACTGTATGTAGTATGATCCTTGGTGTCAGCTAAGGAATAGCTGAGCCAAACCATGGGATCCTTTGCTACTCTCACAATTTCTTTCCCTAGCCACATGGGAGGTTCCATTCATTCTAAAAAGCTGAACTATTAGAGAGCCTGAGAAGACTCTTTTAAGATACTAAAATGAAAAAAAAAAGGATTCTGTGCCATCCCTTTGGGTAATAAAGAGGACCATGGGTATAACTTGCATCAGGACCATCATACCATCCACCTAACTCTCTCCCGAGAGAAACTGAATTCTATGACTGCATGTCTGAGAGAAAATGAGTATGAGATCTCTGACTTTTATTTGTCTCCATAGAATCGTGGCTCCTAAAGGAATAATGATGCTGTTCATAGTGCCTAGCATAGGCTTCCTCTCAATATGGTTCTCAATCTTGTTCAGGAAGAGACCTGGCTAAATAGCATCTGGCAGCATACCTAAGTGGTTCAGTGGATAGAGCACCAGGATTAGAAACAGGAGGTCCTGGGTTCTAATTTGACCACAAACACTTCCTCTCTTTGTGACCCTAGACAACTCTCTTAACCTCAGTTTTCTAGCCCTTACTGCTCTTCTGCCTTGGAACCAATACTTAGTATTGATTCTAAGACAAAAAGTATGGGTTTTTTAAAAATAAAATAAATAGCACTCAGCATCTCACACCTGCAGGAAAATAGCCAGGGTCCTTCTGCCTTAGCTCAAATAACATTTTTATCAGTCCAACTAGCCTGCTTTCAAATGTCACTTTTTATGCTTGTTTCAATAATTATGCAGGCATTTTATAAGCTGATTTTAAATTGCAGACAGGATTTGTCTCTCATCTCCCAAGCCTAGGTAAACTGACTATTGACTGGATTTAGCAAAGGGAGTCAGTCCACAGCTCAAACTATCTCTTCCAAGAGGCATCTTGAGCCCTTAAAATACCACTATCCCATTTCTGAAAGAATTTTATATTTTTGAGATTTAAAAAAAAAAACCAAAAAAAAAACAAATCAACCTACTCACCTTGCATCCTCTGTTTCCCCTCTGGGGCAGACAAACTGTTTTTTAATTGCCATTTAGGGGATCTATGGCTTACAGAGCTTTGCAATTCACTTTGTGTTTTCCTCACCTGACTTTCTGTTCCTTATTGGCCAAGTCCCCCAAAAGGTGACCATGTAGTGTCAGAAAAAGAAAAGTTTAGTCCAAGGATGTGAGGTGTTCACACATACTTTAGTGGCAGTGGAATCCAACCAGTCCTCCAAGAAATGCAAGGAAAAAACACAAGTGTAGTATCTTCCTGGATTTCTATATGGACAGTACCGGCCAAGTGCCAATAGATCAACTCCTGGTTCTGACTCTTAAGAGTTACAAGCCTGACAATTCCTTTCTCTTATTCTCTCCTATGTAAAATGAGGAAGGAGAATCTAATGAACTCAAAGGGTTTTTTTCAGACTATGAGACTGCCCCTCCCAAAACCCAAAAACTTCTCTAAATTTTTGCATTGATAACATGCTTTTTTTCCATTTTTTTTTAAATTTCTGAATACAATTCCTCCTCCTTGGAAACACATAGACTCGGCCTTTATAAATGAAAATTGAAAAAAAAAAGGTGGAAGGTAGGAAAAAGCCCCAGTGAAACTAACCAAAAACCAAAGCAAATCTAATAGGCTATACAATCTTCTACAATCATGGTTTCTTGCCTCAGCAAAGAAGGAAAGATTGTACATTCTCATATATCTTTTCCAGGCCCAAAGTTACATCAAAAGCTTTTTTATGGCAATGAGCATATATAATCTATGTTCTTTGCATTTCCCAATACCAAGCATAGTACTGAGCATACACCCAATGCTTAATATTTTATTGTCATAATTTTTGTGACTTTAAGTTATATTTCCAGTTCTTTTATGACTCAAATCTTCCCTGAGTACTTAAAGTTTGTGCTAGTTCGATGCAGACTCTGGTAGTTTCTACCAAGAGAGAAGAGATCCTATACCAGTTGCCCAAGGACCAGCTTAGCTCCATTTGGAGATGCTTCCCACCAGAGGACTGGCCACCAAGTACAAACTCGTTTTGACTATGCAACTTATAAACATTGTACTATACTATGGGGGTAGCTGGGTAGCTCAGTGGATTGAGAGTTAGGCCTAGAGATGGGAGGTACTATGTTCAAATCTGGCCTCAGACACTTCCCAGCTGTGTGACCCTGGGCAAGTCACTTGACCCCCATTGCCTAGCCCTTATCACTCTTCTGTCTTGGAATCAATACACAGCGAATACTGTGTATTGACTCCAAGATGGAAGGTAGGGGTTTTTAAAAATAAATAAATAAAAAATAAACATTGTACCGTGCTATGGAAAGTACATGATCTGTGATGGCAGAGGGCATGTCAACAATGAAAACATCTCAGTTGCTTGAAGTATTGCTATGTAGCACAAATGCAGTAACATAAAATAATGCAGCAGAAATTTAAATGAGCAGTATGGGCAACTCTATATCCCATATACTGCAATAAAACCATTTTAAATCATCTGGAAATTGAGTTTGAGGTCTGGATAGGTTAGTTGGAGAGAGAAAGATTGGTACAATGGAGAGAGTTAGAGTTTGGAGTTGAGGGAGTTAGGTTTGAGTTGAAACTTCAACACTAAATAGATCCGGGAACATGAGCAAATTCTCAGTTTCTTCATCTATAATATGGTAATAGTAATTATTTCCATATATATTTACATATATGATATATGTGTACATTATGTATGCACATATATAATGTATTCATACATGCACATATGCTACAGCTTTATGTCAAGGAAAGAACTTTGTAAATTTAAAGTGAAATACAAATGTAAGGTGTAGTCATTGGCTAAGTTATTGGTCATAATGACAAAAAACTATCAACTTGTTCACTTGAACAACAGTCTACAGAACATTTACTAGAAGGGAATAATAGAAAGAAAAGTATATATATATATATATATATATATATATATATATATATATTTCTATGTGAGAATATTTTTATCTGAAATCTGAAAGGAAGAAAGGAAGGAGGAAAGAAAGGAAGTAGGGCAGGAAGGAAGAAAAAAGGAAGTGAAGGAGGAAGGACAGAAGAAAGGAAGAAAAAAGGAAGGAAGAAATGGAGAGAGGGAGAAAGGGATGGAAAGAGGGAGGAAGAGATAATAGCAACAACAACAACAAAAGAAATAAACACTCAGATTGGACCTAAAGGAGTGTACCAATCACTGCAATCTATAGTTCTTTATCTGCCAGAACTACTAATGGTCTCAATGACTGTGTATATAGGTGCTAGAGAATTAAAAATGTTTTCGATGCTCAACTAAAGTTAATTGAGAAAATTTTCCCTGCATAGAAAAAAGAAAAAAAAAAGTTTGCCTTCAGCCAGTGAATATGTAGTGTTGATGTTTAGCCACATGGTGGTGACAAATCTCCATGAAGAGTACAGGGGACATGAAATGATTCATCTTGGCCATTTTCCAGTATTACGTACACACACACACACACACACACACACACACACACACACACACACACACACACACACACACACACCATGCTCCTAATGCCCTATTTGTGTGTGTCTTAGGGTATTTAGGATGAGCATATCCTTTGTCTCATTCTTTCCCATTTTGAGTTTCCCTTAACCTAACTTTCCTACCTTTAGTGAAGATTACTTTTCGTTATGGGTAAAAAAAATCTACCATCTTGCCTCTTGAGCCCCCATATTCAAGTCTTTTGACAATATCTTTTAATAAAAAAAAAGGCAGATGCTATATCTGTCAAGTTCTGTTAATAACTGACAGTGTCAAAAGATCAAATCCCAATCATGGTCAGCCTTTCTTGATGGTAATGTTCAAGTAACTTTCTTTAACACAGATATTGCTTTGAAGATCTCTCCCTCTCTCTCTCTCACTAATGATCACAAACTGCTCTGGCAAATGATCTTTTTAAAAAATGAAGCTGTTCAAAATCTTGTGATGGATAATTATGAGCCAAAATCATTTCACCAATCTTAACATCATGAGTACAGGAGCAGATGTACTCATTGTCTTGACTACTTATCCATTAATGAAACATTTGTGAACCAAAAGGCTCATGCATTTTTTTCTGTAAAAAGATATTTTTAAAATAAATGTTAATATTTTCTTTTTTCTAATGTGGTGGGTGGGCTAGGAATTTGTGTCTTAAAAAAGGAGGTGGGGGGGGCAGCTGGGTAGCTCAGTGGATTGAGAGCTAGCCCTAGAGACGGGAGGTCCTAGTTAAAATTTGACCTCAGACACTTCCCAGCTGTGTGACCCTGGGCAAGTCACTTGACCCCCATTGCCTAGCCCTTACCACTCTTCTGCCTTGGAGCCAATACACAGTATTGGCTCCAAGGCAGAAGGTAAGGGTTTTAAATTTAAAAAAAAAAAAAAAGGAGGTGAGAGGAACTGAGAAGCAGATTTGGTATCAGGAAGACCTTGTTCCATGTTCTACCTTTGACACATAATAGCTGCGTGAACTTGTACAATTAATTTCATCTTTCAATGCCCAGGGCAACATTCTGTGACTGTATAGGTTGTACATGAAATGCCACTCTGCATCAGTGTATGGTGTTTCCACACTCTTATTTCCCTGCATCACTCATGGGTAGATAAAAATGGTCTTAAATACTATCAGCTTTCTCACCCTGACTCTCTTTTATCACATTCTACTCATTAACTCCAGGTTTGACCTAAATACTTCATCAAAAGTAGTGGCTGATATCCATGTTTCAAAAGCTGCCCATAATTATCTCCCTTTTAACACTATTTCTCTGGCCATTCAGGGAGGCTCATGGCAGAAGTATGGGGTGAGATGAGTCAGTAAACAGCTTAACCAATGTTTATGGGATTCAGTGAACTTCATAAATATCATTTCCTTGATGGTTGATCATTAGCAAAAATGCACCTAGAAAGAGGTAGCATAGTTATTACAAGATCAGGTGGGATTTGGAATGAAATGGAAAAGAGAGAAGTCCCAGTTCTAGTAAGTGATCACATTAAACTGCTTCTATATATCAAACAAAGTTGGCAGCCCTTGATGACAAAGGCATAGACACCCACATCGTGTCTGGCACCTTCCACTCATGCTAGCTTTAATCTCATAATCTTTCAAAATGTACTGTCACCATGTATCTTCATAATGTAATACAATACATTGCAAAACAAAACAAATATAGATGCCTTAAACACAGAGAATAAGAGAATGCATTTATTTATGTTTTAGCTAGTTTAAAACACTTTTTTTCTTTGCATTTGGTACAATCTTCTATATGAGAAGTCCCTTCACTGGTGAAAAAGCAACTGGAATAGTATATTTGAATCCAAAATAATGAGAATATTTTGGTTTGTCTTTGTGTTTGTTATGTCTAGTGTCAAATCCCATGCATTGATTTTCTGTTGCCTCTGGGTTGCTTACTTCCTAAAGGCCCAAGAAGAAAGAGTATAGCCTATCACTTTGGAATTTGTCTTCATGGAAATTTGGCTGACCTTTGGAATGGAGGTCATTGTGTATTGGCTAGATGACTGGGCTATCAGACACACAGTGTATAGTGGATTTAAGCATCTTTGGAAAGAGGAAAGATGGAATGTACTGACAAGGAAGTCATAGCCCCAGGACAGATAGGCACAAGAAGAGTAGCCAGTTAGTCAATATCTTTGCCTCATTCATTAGGAGCATAGATTGGTCATTGTCTTGGCTAGGGCTAGAGGCTTAAAGTCAAGGATAAAAGATTCCTATCATCCATCTTGCCTTTTTGGTTAAGGTCAAATCCACATAGGGCAGACTAGGCTGGTTACCATATGGGAATTAAGCAATGATTCCAGGCAGAAATGTTCAGATTTCTCATTTGCTTGGATTTTTTGCTCTCTCTTTTTTGGGAGTAGTTTTACTTTTGTCATTTCACTCAGCACTACTTTCTGTTCTGTTTGCATCTATCTGATTGAATCCAACAACCTGGTTCTGACTTCCCTAGACCATTTATAACTCAGGCTAAAAAGAAGATGATGATTACCTATTTCAAGTTATTCATTCCTGCTATTTTCATGAACAACCAAGTTATATCCTTTTCCTATTCCACACTGCACCCTATTCCACCAATCCTAACTGAAAACTGGTGGTGTTGGATTAGATAAGAAGAGTACTGGCTTAGGAGTCAGAGAGACTGAATTCAAATCCAGCCTCTGGAATTTGCTAGGTTTGTGAGTAAGCAAAAATCATTTAACTTTGGTACATAGGATAATAGATTTAGAATTGGAAGGGACTTTGGAGATCTCTCATTTTACATTTGAGAAAACAGAGAACTAAGGAAGTTGGCCCATTGTGGAAGTGAAGGGCAACATTTTGACCAGGGAGACAATCAGTATTTTGCATATTCCAGATCTTGCAAATTCCAGATTTGCAGATTCCAAGGATCCATGGATCCATGAATCATAGATATTCTCTCTCACTATGTTATACCCAACCTATCTATGCCATAGTAGGGTCTTTATATTTTGCTTTGGCCAAAAATATTTGTCAACTGGTGGCCAGTCATCTAATGATGATCTTTTCCAAACTCATCAAGGCTGTACTTGACCTGTACTCAAACCCTCTCCAGCTTGATATCTACTGCAAAACCTTGCACTCTGCTGCCATAGACTGAGTAGAACTTTAGTGGTAAGCCTAGTACTATGTGTTTGATTAAATATTCTTTTTATAAGGTGTTTTCAAATTCCTTCCTAAAACACCAAGTTTAACATGGATGTTATCTTCTCCTTCTGTCACTAAACAAAACCCCCTGCTAAGACTCCTCCATCATTTTACTCTGTGCTCAGGGAAGGTTTAGATCCATCAGTTCATATCCTCTAGGGCTTTATTAGAGGTTTTCAGATGCTTTAAGGAACTTCTTTTTCTTTTCCATTTATGTATGTTCCCTAAATATTCATGGAGAAAGACAGAGAGGGAGGGAGGGGAGAGAGAGAGAGAGAGAGAGAGAGAGAGAGAGAGAGAGAGAGAGAGAGAGAGAGAGAGAGAGAGAGAGAGAGAGAGAGAGAGAAGCACAGGATAGCACGTGACCTGTCCAATTTAACTCACCTGAAAGTTCCCTGGGAAGAGGTGAGAAGATTCCTTTTGCATAGTACATTAAAATAATTTATGGAGAACTTCTCCCTTTCAGCTGAGGAGGTGGTCAAAATGAGAGGATAAATCTTTAAAAGAATAATGTTTTCAAAATCAGGCTCCTTGTCCTCGGATCCTTTGATGTATGAGTGTAATAGTAGGCAGGACACATAGTGAAATATACATGAGATCTCCCGAGAAGAGAATAGCAGAGTGGAGAAAATATTAGTGTTTACATCAAAACTCAATTGGAACACTCGTTTCAAGATGATAGTTTATTATGTTGAATGCAATTTAGTCCCACAAGGATGTTTCCTTTCTCTCTCTAAGACTTCCCCCAACCTGCGCGTGCGCACACATACAGACACATACATAAACGCATCCCTTCCTCAGACATAGCTAGATATGAATGAGAAAGCATAACACATTTGCTTTCTGATTCACTTTTCTGTTCACTCTAAGCCTCTGGCAATGGCCAAGGGAAACATGGGGCAACAGAGAGAGGACTTTAGACACTGAAAAGCAGTTCCCTGGTTCTTGGAAACCTTGTCATAAAAAGTCTACTGAAGGAGAGGACCAGTGGACCTATTACAGAGGATTATTACAGTCTGATTGAGAAAACTAGAGAGAATCACCACCTATACTGGGCACCCTTTCCCCTCTGTATGCGTTTTCCATCCTTTGGAGTTCTCTCACCACACTTCACAGACTTAAAGGGAAATGGAAACCCAATGGTAGGTAGAGGCAACACCTAATCTATGGTAGTGGGAGAGGTGGGTAAACATGGCTCCCATAGACCCTGGAGCTAATTGTTTTTCTCTTTAATGGAGATTCACATCTCCAGACTTTGGGTAGTTATCATACCATCAAGTAGTCAGTTACTCTGTTAACAAGCATTTACTGCCCGACTGCTGTGTGTTTCTAGGCCTGAGCTCAGGGCTTGATGAGGCATGTTTTCCTAAATGTAACTAGGCTTTGTCAGCATCCTCTTCTGGGCTTTGAGCTTTAAATGGAGTGTTCTCCTGCCCAGCAGAGGACCTGTTCTTTCTGAATATGGCCGCTCTCAATAAATGTGCCATCATCTCCCTGAAGCCTATTTGCCAATTCCAGCCTCAGGAGGCTTGTATTGTTGCGAATCCAGAATAAATATCTTACATCCTCAATCTATTCCGACTTTTCATTAGGAATATTTGTTGATTGTTCAGGAGGCAGGGAGGGAGGAAGTAAAAGTGGGCTGTCAGTCCTGGGTATCCCTTTCCAAGATACAAAGTTTCAACCACTGTTATGGCAGAGGAGTAATACTAGAGAGTGGCCACTGGAGGGCAGTTGTAAGCTAGGTCCAGCAGTGGAGCAAGTGATTCTGGGAGGGGAATAAGCTATCAAAGGAGACCCTGGACTTTTATCAGAAAAGAAACTCAGGCCACGGTCTAGTTTCTAGAAGCCAAAAAGAATAGGAGGGTGTGTGTTCTTCTGTGAATATGAAGTGAAGTCAACATGGAGTCCTTAGAAGGAACAGTCAGCAAAACCTGCTCTAATCATAGGCTTAGGAAATCCTAGATTATAGGCAGAAATATCTATATCTATATCTATAAATATATATAGAGAGAGAGAGAAAGAGAGACAGAGACAGAGAGAGAGGAGACACAGAGAGACAGAGACAGAGAGAGACAGAGACAGAAACAGAGATAGAGAAACAGAGAGACAGACAGACAGACAGAGACAGAAAGACAGAAAGGGAAGTAAAGACCTGGCCAAAGCCAGAGTTACCATGCAAAGCCCAGGTCATGGGGTAGCCAGCAAGTCAGAGTCAAATCTCGGAATGGAGTAAAACAAGTAATAATAGCAAATTAGCAAATGTCTTTAAAGAAATACAATGGGAATCCATTGGTTGTGGACAGCTGGGGTTTAAAGGACGTTTCTCCAGAGGATGTGCAGAACTCCTGGCACAATCCTAATATGGGTACATAACTAAATTTCTAAGGAATTCTCTCAAATCTTCTTTCTCCATGGTTCCAAATTTCTTTTATCTTATCCTGGAATGAACTAATTTTTTTAAACTTTTTCATCAGAGAAACCTTAATTTCCTTCAAGATTTAGCTCAAACACTGACTGATACATGAAGCCTTTCCTAATTCTCCCAATAGATAGTTCTTTTCTTCTCTAAATCACTTTGTATTACTTTTGGTTTTATTCTGTTTATCCATTTTATGCCTGTGTTATCTTCCCTGATGAAAGGTAAGCTCATTTTTTCTTTATATCCCCCAAATATAACATAGTGTCTAACGCATGACAAGTGCTTAGCAATTCTTGTTGATTGACTGCTAATTAATTGACTGATTAAACCTTCCCCAAGTATCTTTTACCTCTTCCTCTCTCATCAACTTTTTAATGTTTGACCCATCTTCTGTCTGTCCTATATCTCAAACTTCTTCCTTTCTACTAATTTCTTCCCTGACTACAAATATGCTCAGGTTTCCTTATTGTAAAAACAATAACAGAAACTTCTTTGAACCTGCCATTCCAGTCCTTTCCCCAGTATCCATGAGTTACTATTTCATATCTTTCTTCCCTTCCAAACTACTAATAAGAGTAACATACCCCCTATTCTCCACTTCTTCTTCATCAACATATTTGGCCCTTGGCAATCTGGTCTTTGGTCCCATTAGTCTACTGAAAATGTAATTTCAAAGATTATCACCATATGCATTGGTGTTTTATCAATCCTCATCCTTCTTGATGTCATTTGGCACTGTTAACCATTGTGTCTTTATTGATATTATCTCTTGGCTTTTACACTAGACTAACCAAATTCTTCACATAAATTATGCCCCACCCCACTGACATAGACACATTGTTCCTTTTCTCTCTTTTGCAAGCTCTTCTTCCTTTCCCTTTCCCTTGATGTAACAATTTCTTAAGGTTTTGTTCTCGGTTCTCTTCCTCTTTTCTAGTAGTACAGATCATACCAACTTCTTTTTTGAATTAGAACGATCCATTTTCAAGGTCCTATTGGATATCTTTAGTTTGATGACCTGTTCATACCCCAATTTCAATATGTTCATTTTAAACTCATGACATTTTTCTTTACATGCTTTTTTTTTCCTTCCTTAGTTCTACTGCTGGCATCATCATCTTCCCAGTTACCTGCAGTCACAACTTCCTAATCATTTTTTATTTACTTCCCATCATTCTTCTTCTTCACTGCCCAGACCATAAACAATCAGTTATCAAATCTTCAGCAATGTTTTTCATACATTTTTCTTTTCCATTGCCAATACTCTAGTAAGAAAGTCATTAGTTCTTACCTGGTCTGTTTCAATAGCCTCCCAGTCTCTTGAATTTCAACCTTACATTGTTGTCAAATTTGTCTCCTTAATGAACAGTTCTGATTATTAAGCAGTTCTTCCTTCCTATTCTACCATGCCTATCTGTGTCATGGCCATTTAACCTATCTTCTATATTCAAAAGGTTGATCTTATATTTGATTCACCTTCTTGTACCCAATCAATTGTCTAATCTAATCAATTTTCCATCTATAGTTTCTATCTTCTACTCTATTTCCATTGTCACCACCCTAATGCAAGTCATTCTCTCTAAGCCCCAATTCTTTCTCCTCTCTTATATGTTCTTCACATTGATAGAAGATTTGTTGTGTGTGTGTGTGTGTGTGTGTGTGTGTGTGTGTGTGTGTGTGTGTGTGTAAATATATATGTAATTCGGGTCAAGTTACTCTTCTCTTTAAAATCCTTTAGTGACTTCCTACTGTTGACACTTTGGCAATTATCTTTAGTCCCATCCCTCTCCTCACCCCCATATGCATACAAACCTCAGCCTTGGACTACTGCTCTGGGTCCTCCAACTCTGATAGATGAGGCTCTGCCTTCTGTTCTACAGAACCAGGCCTCCCTGACACTTCCTGGCCTGCATTTGTTCACACTATTCTTTATTCCTGGATGATTACTAACATTTGTAGAATTATTATTATGATCTTCTAGGGACCAGAGCATATTCCACTTCCTTTAGGATTGATCATTTTTTCTCCCCAATATATAATGATCTCTTGCCTTCATACCTTAGATACTATTCTATGTGTAGTTCTCCTAAAAGTCTATGATATATAGCCTTTTTAAGATAACTTAGTAATAGCTGATATTTATATAGTACTTACTATATGCCAGGCACTCTGCTAAGTGCTTTACAATTATTATCTCATTTGATCCTCATAAGAATCCTGGGAAGTATATGTTTTTACTTTCCCCATTTTACAGATGGAAAACTGAAGCAAACAAAAATTAAGTGACTTGATAGGGATCACACAGGTGGTAACTGAGGACAAAATTGAACTTGTCTCCCTGATTCTAGGCTGGCATTCTTTGCACTGTACTATTGGGTAATAAGGATGGTGAAGGAGCTGGAGGGAGGGGGAAGAAATGAGAGGAAGAGGGAAGAATGGAGACAGAGGCAAAGAAAGAGGAACAGAGAGAGGAAGAGGGAGAGAGAAAGACATGTGGAGGTGAGGGAAGGGTAGAAGGAGAGGGAGGAAGATTTTTTTTGTGTGTGTATGTGTATAATGTGTGTCTGTGTGAGAGAGAAAGATAGACAGAGACAGATAGAGAAAGAGAAACAGACAGAAAAATAGAGACAGAGAGAAAGTGCATGCTTTGTGGGTAGAGTTTTCTTAACATTTTAATGGTGGGACTCTGCACAGCTCTTCTGCTTTTGTGTTTTTTAGAGGGAAGACAGGAACATTTCAGTAAGGTGAAAATCCCTCCCCACGCCTTTCAGAAGCTATGAAATATGAGCAGGGCTGCTGATATAGCCTTCCTCTGACTAGGTATGAAGAATATCCTGGTGTTGGATACAGAGGGAACAATCAGAGGAAGCATATCTTGGGAGATAGTTTATTTTTTCAATGGATTGAAAATCCTTGAGGGCAAGAATTACATATGCCCCATACTTTGAATCTCCCAAACAGGAGTTTAGTATTCAGGGCTTCTGACCAATTAATTATAATATACAGGAAGCAAGCATGAGTGCAAAGAGTCAAGAGACCTGACTACAACTCCCCACCATAGAATTCACTATCTACATTTCCATGACCAAATTATTTTACCTCACTGAATCTCTGCTCCCTTATCTGTGAAATGAAAAACTTTCACTAGTTATAGCCCAGGGTTGTTGCAAGGGTAGTTTTGAAAAAAAAATGAAGTGGGAGATGTTTTTTGTTGTTGAAAAGACAGCATGGGTCCAAGGAAGAGCCATTTTTTACCTTTCTTTGTATCCCCAGAAGTTGGCACAATGCTTGATGCTTAATGGCTTGAATGCAGAATCCTGTGACTTAGCTCTCTGCTCTTCAGTATTCTTGAACAGTGTGTATACAATCTAAAATAATATAATGTAACATAACATAGTCTAGTATAATATAATATGATATAATCTGACATAATCTAATATGATTTAGTCTAATCTAGTGCAAGGCAGCTAGAACATGCAGTGGAAAGAGTGCCAGGCAGTCCTGGAATTAGGAAGACTCCTCTTCCTGAGTTCAAATCTGGCTTGAGACACTAACTAGCCGTCTGACCTTGGTCAAGTCACTTACCCCTGTTTGCCAAGAAAACCCCACCTGGGGTCATGAAAAAATGGATATTACTGCAAATCAAATAAACAATGACAATACTATAATATCGTATGAACATTGAACTTCAGTTGGAAGGGACTTCAGAGGTCAGATATTCTAGTCTGCTCATCTTCAGAGGGGAGAACTCTGGCTAATGGAGATGATGTACTTTGTCGAAGTTCATAAAGGTGGTAAGCATAACAAGAGTTGGATACAAGTCCTTTGACCCAGAACTAGTGGTTCCCCTCTTGAAAAAGCTTTGAACTGGGGAGTAAAGAATCTTGGTATCTCATCCAAGCTCTACCAGTTGCAACTTGTGTGACTTTCAATAATATACTTCTTCTTGGGTCTCAGTTTCCTCATCTATAAAATAAAGCTCTGAATTAATCAGATTCTCTCTGAAATTCATATCTGATTCTGAAATATTCAGATCCTGAATCTATCATTGGTAAACTCGAAGAATAATAGAATCACACACTTCATTGCTCTTCTCATACCTCCTGGTTAGAATTAGGATAGGATGCCAAAATTAATTCCATGATCTAAAACAGTCTGGGAATTCAGTTCCTTTTCCTCTAAGATCCCTATATTGCCTAAGATTCCTATCTTCTTTCTTATCTGTGTTCCGATTATACTTGACAGAAGTTGCTGATCTATATCCTTACTCTCCCACCTGGTTCTAGAGGTGTTCTTGGCTTGTGATGTCAGCATTCTTTTAGATTGGGACTGGAAAGGGGGAAAATACATATTTCACTTAATAGGGCTCAATTAGGAAATGTAGTGTCTTCCACATAGTAGTCATTTAATAGATATTGATTGGGTTTCACTGAATGGAAATAACTGTTAGAAATTTGGAAAACATACCAATTCTAGCCATAGAATTCCTAGCGATGGATGATATTGATGACTCAAATGAATCTTGGTCCTGGCCTTGTCTTCACCATTTGTTTGTCCTGTGCTTTTTCCTGGGTAAGGCTGGATGGCTTTGACTAGAGGGCCTGTCCATTTTACTAGTGGGAAATAGCATATGCCCTCCCTGCTCTGAGAATAATCTGGTGAATAATCAGTATGCCTTCAACTGATTCTTGACTGATGAAAATCCTAGGCACAGTCCCTAGAGGAAAATGTGATTTGCTTCACAGGAAGAGAATGATGGTCCCCATAAAATGACTATAGAATTGTGGGCTACACCTAGCAAAGCATCTCAAACACACAAACATACACCTCACCCCTTTACAGCTATTACCTTAGAAGAGGAAGAGCAAAAAAGGAGAAGACTAAGTCTGGGAGGCTAGAACCAAAGCAGGGGAAATCCTGCTTTGAATTAACAACTTCCTGGTTTTATACACTCCTGGATGCAGTGTAGGTCTCTTTGTTTCCTAATATAAAAGTGTTATTTATATCTATGCAAATGAAGAAACAACATGGGACTTATTTCTTGTTAAAATATACAGCATGTAGCATCATTTATTTCATGAAGCATCCTATTTTGGAGGATTCTTGTTTCTTTTGTAAGGAACACAGACTTAGGCCAGTTCAAATGGGAATGAAGACTCACTTCTAGATTACTAGTTTCTGCAAGGAGATCTTTCCAAAGCTTTCTCATCTTCTCTGTCAAAGGGCAGATTGGAGGCAGGGAAAGCTAAAGTGGAATCACAGCCAGCCTAGATGAATCTTCAGAAGGCCAGGTCATGAGGTAGTGTCCAGCATAGTTAGGCCACTGAACCATGCTTCCCACCAGCAGAAGTAGAAAAAGTGCAGGAAAGGCTAATAAGGAAATTCTGATGATTTCCTGAGATAGCCCATTATTGCATGGTTCTGCAGAGAAGGAAGGGCAATGGATATCTTTTTTGCAAGGGTTCTAAACAGGTTATCATGATTATGCAAGCAGGTCAGGGTGACAATGAATAACCGTGGATCAGTCACTCATTGACCTCCAAGTCTGAATCTGTGATCATATAGCATTGACCAAGCCCATGTTTCTAAAGAGTTTTGTGGTTTTCAAATTATTTCATGCATGTTTCATTTATTAGTGTATCATATCTGTATATTCCCACAAATCTGTGTAAGATAGGTACTCTTAGTATGTAAAAGAGGAGGAAAACGGAGGGATACTCTCCTCTCTTGCTAATGAAGAGGGGTAAAACATTTCACCCCACTGGATAGATTTGTTTCTCCAGTGAGAGGCTGAAGGGAGATGTGAAGGAAAAGGGATGTGGGGGAAATTGAAGATCTGAGGAAAATGGCTATGTCTCTCCTTTCCTCAACTTTAGCTGCCCTTGAGCTGTGGCTTATTCAGGGAGAGACAGAAGAAATCTGTCTATCTCTGCCCATGGATACACCACAAACTGTATCCTTTACCTTGAAATGTGGGCTCAACTGCTGGGAGAGGCATTGAATCCCAGACAGTCCCTTCAAGGGTAAGGGTTTTGTTTTGATGCCTTTCCCAAGAGCACAGTGACAAGCTGGATTTTTTGCTTATCATAGAGGAAACAAGATTTTACCTTCGATCTTATTCCTAACAGCCTCAACCTGTAACTTCACAAAAAAATCCCCAACCAAATTTAAACTGACATGAATTAAAATTTATGTTGAGAGATGGGGAAATAAGGGTAGGAAAGATCAGGGAACAAGATGGAGGGATAGGAAGCCCTACTAGATATATCCTGCAGTGGTTGGGAATCAAAAAGTCCTTGGCCAAAGGCTCTTGTGCCTCAAGCCTTTTTCTCAATACCCTGTTTCTTATTCCTTTATAGAATCCTAACTTAACCTAAAGTTACTGTGATCTATTCAAGGGAGGGTAAAATGGGGAGAGTCCAAAGGAGAGGGCAGTTTGGCTCTGGCCAAAAAGTCCAATTGCCTCTTTGTCATTCTTGAGCAGTGGGAGACCAGTGAAAGGACGTTGTAGAGGATTTTCTAGCTGGAGACAGGTATATAACAAAGTGGAAATCAGGTTCTTTGTCCTCCTGGCTTCAGATATTTTTCTGACCCTCAGGAAATGCTCCTTACAGTATCCTTCCAAGATTGGAATGTCCATTGCTCAGAATTCTCTTTCCCAGAATCCTTAGTTGACTCTTCCCTGCCCCCAGGCTAGTTTTGTCCATCCAACTGCAGGATCCTATTAGGGTCTCCTTTCAATCCTTACAAGTATCAGTAGCCCCATTTTAAACATAAGGAAACGAAGACCAAGAAAGATTAAATGTCTTGTCCATAGCTAGTAAGTTTCAGAGATAGACCTCAAATTCAGGTCTTTCCTGTTTCCTAGCTACAACACAGGCACTCATCATTTCTGTTACTAGAGACTAAATACCTACTTGGTGAAAAATTCTCTTTTGAGTACCAAGGAAGGGGGGGAAATGGCTTTAACCATTCTCCTAGTCACCCAAGTCCAAAGCTTACAAGCTACTTTTGTTCTCCCTCCCTCTCTCTCTCTCCCCTCTCCTTTTCCTTTTCCTTTTGTCTTTCCCTTTCTCTTTATCTCTCCCTCTTATATACATCCAGTCAGTCACAAAGTTCTATTATTTCTACTTTTGTGATGAATATATATTATAAATATTTACTTCTTTTCATTCCTACTACCACCACCTGAACGAAGGTTTCATCTCTCTCTCCAATACCACTGAAATAGTCCCCTAACTAGCCTCTCTGACATCAGGGTCTGCCCTCTGAAACCCAAGCTATATACCCTGCCAGAGTTATCTTTCTAATACAGATCTCTAATTATAACATTCTCCCCTGCTACAAAACGAAAATAAAAACTTGCAGTACTTCCCCATTGCCAAATGAATAAATATTGTAAGATTCACATTAAATGACATTCCTTTAGGCCAAGAACTATCTTTTCTTCTTTTTATAACCCTGGTACTTAGGTGTTTAATAAATATTTGCTTGATTGATTTTTCTATCCCAACTCAGCTCTATGCTTTTCTGCCCCCATAATAGTTAATATTTATATAATATTTTAATGTTTGCAAAGGGTTTGACCCTCTCAACAATCCTGAGAAGTAGGTGCTATTATGATCCCCAATTTATAGATGAAGAAACTGATGTAGACAACTATTAAGTGATTTACCCAGTCACATAGCTGGTAAGAGTCAGAGGCAGGATTGGAACTCAGTTCTTAATTCTAAATCCAGTATTCTATCTATTGTGTCAATAAGCTGTTCAAACTGTTTCTCCAGTTAGAATATTGTTCCCTCCCCCCAAATCTCCCAATTTTATCTTCTCAGTCATATTTAACTTAACCTATCACTCCTTGTCTCTAACATCTAATAAATCATTACAATGCCATTTCTACCCACTTTTCAGAGCCTAACATATATCAAAAACTCCTCCATGACATCTTTCCTAAGAGCTCCATCTAGAATAGATCTTTCTTTTCTGAACGGCTATACCAATTTTTTTTCCTGTTTTTTATGACACTTTCACATTTTATCTAATGCAATAATTATCTGTGTATGTCTTATCTACTCCCCTACATTAATTTCTTAAGGGTAGAGATATATTTAAGATAATATCATTGTGCTATTTCTTTCCCTTCACACTGTATCTGGAATCTTGGGGTCCCTTGAGTGCCTAACATATAGTGAATCTTCAGCAAATGTTCAACAACTTTTGAATGAATGAATGTGGATTTGTTATAAACCTCAGCCTAATGTATAGACACCTTTTACTGAGGGAAAAAGTAAAAGAAGCTCTTGGCTTTATGAGATTCTAGTACTCATTTTGGAATTAATTTAATGGAGTTGAAATGGTATGACCTTTCCTCCCAAGTGGCATTCCATTCCCCTGTCTTAGAACTGGCATTGCAGAGGATGGCCAATGACTGATCTGAAGAAGCCTAGGAATTAAAGATGTAAAAAGCCTATTAGATCATCTAGTCCTTCTCCCCTCCCTGCGCCCCCATTAGCAAAATACCAAATGGAAGATGAAGTGGTGCTTTATCTTGCCTTTTTTATTTTTTTTTTAATGCTGCACTCAATGATAGCAAAGTCATTGTTTAGCAGAAGAAAATGTCTTAGGGCTCACAGGTAGCAGTCAGAGCTCTCCAATTTTTCTCCTCTACATCTTCCTTTTCATTATTATTCTTCATGTTACTATAATAGTTAACCAGGAAATACTCTACTCACTAGACACTGCTCTTTTCCAGGACAATGAGTGTGGGGAGCATGGAAGCCTTCTAGCCTCCATCTTACTTGGTTCTTGCATTTTCTTCCCCGGATTTTTCATTTTAGTACCTTCTAGGGGAAGTCTTCTGTTTCCCTCAGCTGCAAATACTCTTTTCCTCTCCAAGTATTACTAGAGTTTGTTTGCTTTTTTTGTCTTTGTCTCTACATCTACCTAACACTGTGATGGGCACATAGTCAATGCTTAAATCAATTTTTTGTTGAATCCCATTAACATTCATTGAATTGAATTCAGCATAGCCCTTCACATATGGATTCCTTTATAGAAGACTCAGAAAATATAAAGGATTGTTATGGCCAGGCCATAGTACTTATCCAGCAGACTGGCCACCCATTTATGCTATAATGGTATCAGTCTTTAAACTTGTTCCCTGTCCAAGGCTCTAAGCTTTGTTCTATAACTTCATCCCTAAAGGCAGCTAGTGAGTACAATGGACAAAGTGATGAGTCTAGAATCAGGAAGATCTGAATTCAGATCTACTATTCCTTGTATGACTCTCAGAAACTCACTTAATCTCTGCCTCAGTTTCCTCAACTATTAAATGGGGATTTTTCCATCCATCCATCCATCCATCCATCCATCCATCCATCCATCCTCTCTCCCTCCCTCCTTCCTACAAGCTTAGCCAAAAAGAGAGAGTAAGTGAATTGTCCAATGTCTTAAAAATTATTTTCAGGGGGAAACAGGTCTAAAAGCTGACTTCACCTCTACCACCTTTTCCCTTTACCCACTGTTCAAGCTCTTTAATATGTATAGATTAGCTAAGGTTTAGAGGAAGCAAGATATTCCATTTTTTTGTTTTTGTTTTTCCTGTTTATCATGGCTAATCAAATAGCTATACTGGGTATGGAATTCTACTAGGGGTATTTGGGCATCAATGAATACTTATTGATAAAAGAGAGATATTCTCTGTCTTCAAAGTATTTTCAATCTAGTTGGGAAAAGAAAAAAATGTGTATTTGTGTGTGTACATGTATATGCATATTTACATATGCATCATAGAAATATACATTTATTTATCTGTATACATATATACATTTATATGATCTACATATATATACATTAGTATTTTTATATATGTATATCTCAGAAAAAGACTTGTTTCCAAAACAATGTATAAAAGATGTGTAAATGAATGTAATACAGACTTACTACTTTTAAGTATATACTTGACAAGGGAAGTACATAAGCAGATCAGGGACCTATCCCTGCAGGACAGAAAAAACACTAAGATACAGTTTAACTCAGTTTAAAGGTTAGCACTCCAACAGTAGGAAAAAATGTTTCCTACTAGATGATTTAATATTTTTTTGGGTCCCCGAAATAACAAGTTAATTTCACAGTATATTTATTCTGTAAAATTTCTGGTTCATTTCCATTTTCACAGAAAGAGACATTCTCTCTGTTATTAGAGATTTACTGAATCCCAGGAGAGATTTAGCATTGATCTGGCTCACCTCATTGATTTCCAATTCTCTAGAGACTCTAAACAGGTATTGATTTAGATGTTTATGCAGCTAATCATCTTGTACTTGTCCTCCCACCCAGCCTTGTACTCTCGTTTACTTTTCATATTAGTGCCACAAGTTAGTTTTATGACTTTGCAATCAATTTTCTATCAGTTGCTCAGGAATGGCCCCTGATGGTTTTCCAGTAGATGATGCATAGGGGAAAAAATATTTGAATGCCTTTCTCCATGTCTCCCAATTTTATTTCTTTCCTATCTCCTATGTCCAAAAAGTATCATACTTTTCAACAGGGTATATGAATACAAAGGGATTTAACATTTATTCTATAACAGAATAAAAAACTAGTTCTGTCCATTGGTCAACAAACATTTATGGCATTCCTAAAATCTACAATGACAAAAAAAAAATGAATGATATGGCCCCTGTCCTTATAGAGCTTTTGGTCTAGTAAAGAGAAATAGCTTTCTCTTGTTAAACATATTCCCCTATTGCAAGTCTGGATATCATGGGATAAAGTGCACAGAAAATACTGAATGACCTTTTCAAGGGATAAGCATCATAGAGTATGTTGTAGTGGGAAGTGTTTGAGTTTTGAATTTAGAAGACCTTAATGGAAATCCCAACTTCTTGCTACCTTCTAGGTGAGGGTCCTGGGCTACATCTTTCAACCTCTCTGAGTCCCAATTTCCTCCACTCTAAAATGAGGACAATAATATTTCACTATCAATGACTCAGAGTTGTTGGGATGAAAATATTTTTAAATTGTAAGTGTTGTAGCAGTGTATTATCATGAGGATGAGACATAGAGAATGCATTCAGATGGCTGGCTCTCCCAAGAAAAGATAGTTCTGAAAATTTCAGGCCAATCGTTTTAAATTCTAGGCTAATTTTCCATAGATGATTTTGTTGTAATTCACCCAATGTTTCATAGTTTTTTTTCTTTCTTTTTTCCTTGCAAACGATTGCTGGAAGAATTTTGGTTTCAAAGTTCATTTCAATTAAGTTAAGATTAATTAAATACCTCCATTTGTTTGTTCAGTTGTTTTTTCAGTCATGTCCAACTCTTTGTGATCCCATTTGGGGTTTTCTTAGCAAAGATAGTGAAGTGGTTTTTCATTTCCTTCTCTAGGTCATTTTATATATGAGGAAACTGAGGCAAATAAGGTTAAGTGACTAGCTCATTGTTACACAGCTAGTAAGTATCACAGGCCAGATTTGAACTCATGGATACGAGTCTTTCTGATTCCAAGCCCAATGTTCAATCCACTTTGCCACCTAGCTGCCCTATTAAGTACCTACCAGGAACTTATCATTGAGATGAGTCCTCTTGATGGAAAAGTCCTTTGGAAAACATTGTGTCCATTCTCTTTTTCTTGTCCATACTTTCATAGGAATCCCAAGAAGATTGCTGTATCTTTCCAGAATTAAGAAGCATAAATGAATGAAATTCTTCAACTCCTTCAATAATATATAGTGTATTTTTAGTGCATATGATAAGGTAGTTCTTCCAAGTGTCTAACCTGAATTTCTCTTCTATAATTTCAACCCATATCACATTCTATCATTCCCAGATCTGGAGAATAGCTGATCACTACATTTTTTTTCAATTTTCTGGAGCCCATTATTCTTTTTTTCCCCCATACTTCTCACTGTCCTACTTCATTTTAAGTTTCTTTTGGCACAATATATCCAATTGGTGATATAATCATTATAGCGGTGTGCTTGATGTTACTCAATATAAAGGAAGAAAAATCTACAGAGGTTCATAGAAACTCCTACTTTTCTCTATGCCATCCCCTGAGGGTCTGAACTTGACAATTTAGCCAGAACTGAAATCCCAACAAATTTTAATGAAACTTCTTCCCAAACAGAGAGCCCCTGGAGGTTTATTTCTTCCACAGCAACTCTACAAAATACAGAAAGACCCTAGGGAAAGACAAGTACATGACAAAAAGCTATTCGGGGCATATTTATTTCTGCTGTAGGAGTGTCTTGAGTGGACAAAAATATGAGTGGTCTAAAACTTTGGCTACAAATTTGTTGTAGTTTGTGCTGTGTCTTAATGACAGTTTCAATAATCCATGATTGCATACATAGATTTCATTGGGTAATGGAGTAAGGGTGGATGGAACCTAGTGGAGGCATGTCAAGGAAGAAGTAGAGAGACAGGAAGAATGGTCTTGTCCTACTTATTTTTCTTATTTTTTGTTATGCAGGCCAGACCTGAGATTTAATTTATAAAAGGGAAATTGAGGCAAGGAAGCTCTATCAATGCAGCTCTGAGCCTACTCTTCAGTTATGAACTTGAGAGATTAAGTTGTGATCCTTGCTCAGGGTCCAAGTACAGTAGGTATCAGAGGAGAGACTTGAATTCAGATTTTCTGATTCTTGGACTAATCTCTACCTGTTCTTCAAACTCATGCCGCCTTTCTTTCCATATAAATCCACATTTATGAAAGTTTCATTGATCTATATCAGTGATGGTAAACTGATGGCACACAGAGAACTCTCTGTGGACACTTGGCCACCATTCCCAACCCCACACACACACTTTGTTACTAGAGAGGCAGAGGTACTCTGGCAGAGCTGCTTCCTCTGCCCAGAAACCAAATGGGGCTGCTTTTTCCCTCCTCTTTGTGGGGTAAGAGGGTGGGGTAGGACACACCCAGGCACTTGGGGGGGGAAGGGATATGGAAAATGGTTTGGGGGGCAGCACTTGGTCTGGAGGGGGGGCAGGATCAGATACTCCATCTCTAAAAGGTTCACCATCACTGATCTATACAACATGCAAAGCACTTTATTCATCTTATCAGAACCTGTATGTGTATGTTTATGTTAGGAGTGGGATGTGTTTCCCTGCTTATATCCATTGTATTCATTATAACCCTGTAAAATACTTTAAGGAATATTATTACCATTTTGCATATGAAGAACCTGAGATTCATAGAGTATTTTCTCACCTATGTAATACAGTATAGAGTGTATACTTGGAGTCAAAAAGGCCTGAGTTTAAATCTTGACTCTGATATTTTCTAGCTATATGACCTAGGCTAAGTCACATAACCTTTCTTAGTCTCAGCTTCCTCATCTGGAAAATGGAAGGAGGTAAAATAAAGATATTTTTAAACCCTTACCTTTTGTCTTAGAATCAATACAAAAGCATTGGTTCCAAGGCAGAAGAACATTAAGGGCTAGGCAATTGGGTTTAAGTGACTTGCACAGGGTCACCCAGTTAGGAAATATTTGAGACCAAATTTGAACTCAGGATTTCCAATCTCTAAATCTAGCTCTCTATTCACTGACCAACTAGTTGCCCATTTAAATATAATATTAGCATCTATATCACAGTGTTATTGTAAGGAACAAATTAGATAATATTTATGTGAAGTCCTTTGCAAACCATAACTTTATACTATATACATTCTATTATTATTATTATTAAATATAAGAGCCATGATACAAGAGATATTCTGACCCCACGTTGTCTAGTACTCTTTCCAGTGTACCTCAGTGCTTCTCTAGACAGTATAGATATTATCTGTTCCAATGTGTATTTGTAGGAGCAGCTGCCCTCTTGCAGGATGTATGTCATAGGCAAGGTGCTTAATATGTTTACCCAGAGAAGAGAAGTATGATGCATCACTGTGTGTCTATTTATGACTCAGTAAGGCTTTAAAAGAAAGGTTTGTAGAGAGCCATGTCTGAGGTGTTTATATGGAGTGTGCTTAGAGTGTGCATATGGACAAGATGAGCTTGGCATGTGTCTGCATGTGGGTTTATATAAAGAAAGTATGGTACTGAAATGAATCTCTTCTAGCTGTGTGCAGAATGGTAAACATTTCCAAAAGAGAGAGAACACCTGTTGAGTGTCTTACACGTTTAAGAAGAGAGATCGGTCTAAAGTCAGAAATGAAATTAATGTCGTGAATAGAACCACAGGCTGATGTTAATAATTAAGCCTCCTAATGAGAGCATTAATATTTCCCCAGTAGATTGATCTAGTGTTTCTTTCTCTGAGAACACTGCACAAACTAACCTGAATTCGCAGTCTATCTAGGCTGCTTTCACACAAAGTATCAGGCTTTAGCCTCAAGATTTGGGGTGGAATCCAATCCTCCCATACCCCATCACTGAAGTTAGTCTTCATAGGTGTGGACTACCACCTCATTTATGGTGAAAATGACACATAGGGAATACCAGTATGTGGGGCTCAAGTCAAGGAAAATCGGGCTCATGGAAGAACAGTGTTGGATAGTGCCCAGATTTGAGGAAGCAAGAAAGAGAAAGACATCTAGGTCACAGAGTTCCTCCACTGCATTTTGCTTAATTCAGGAATTTATGAGTTGAAAACTCACAAATTGAAGACCCTTCAGCATTAGATTTTCCCCAAGTGGACTTTTTCCTTCCTCTAATGGATCCTGGAATTTTATATCCTTCCAGTGACCCAGGTTTATCTTTGGATAGCTAGGATCTCACATACAACATGTCCATAATGAATGCTTGATTTTGTTTCTTTTCCTTGCCTTCAGGTTGCAAACATACTCAGGTTTCCCTGCCTTTGTTTATCCTGAAAAAATTCCCCATCATGTTAAGTTATTAAAATAGCCCCCATTCTTTAAGATCCATTCATGTACCATATCTTCCTGAAAGCTTCCCAGATCCCCTCAGAAAAAAGTGACCACTCCCTCTTTACTTTCTCATATAATTTGATTGGACTTTTCTTTTGTCTGTATCACACCCAGCATAGGATCATAGTTATTGGTGCCCAGATCATCACTTCTATTAAACTGTGAATTGTTTAAGGGAAGGGGCTATGTTTTCTTTCATCTTTGTCTAACATCATGCCTCAAAGATCATAAATATTTGTAGAATTGAATTGCATTCAATATCATCATCATTTTATAGATGAGAAAACATATTTTGAGAGACTAAATGATATGCTCATAGTCTACAATACAAGTTAGAAGATGAAACTCTTCTGTATTTATGGATCAAAAAGGGAGTGCCTATGGGTAATAATTCTATAAACTCCTATTTTTGTTGTATGTTGTATATGTGTCTATATGTTGTATATGCATGCTTATATATGTTGTATATGTATGCTTATATATACACATATACATATCTTGACATCTCCATAAATGTATTTTATGTGAATATCAATGTATACACATATATTCACATGCAAGTGTGTTGATATGTAATTGCATGTATTTATATATTTTTATGATAGTCAGTGATGTCAGTAGACAAGGATTTCAAGCATGATTATACATATAGAGAGAGTATACACAGACCAGAGACACTTAAATGATGAAGAGCCAACAAATTGAACCACTGATCTCTCTAGGAAGTGGACTTTAGTTAGTTCATACCCATTTATAAGGTTCATTTGGTCATCAAATAAAGTTCTGCTCTAATGCTTCATCCTGATGTGGAGGTGACATTTACTATTTGAAGATTGAACTCTGCCAAGGTCTAATAAGCTAAAAAGTGCCCAGTGGGATGCATTTCCAGACGTTTTGTCAATGAGATGAATTCTTCTCATGTTGTTGTTGGCCATGGAAACTCATGAAGACCGCCTACTAAGGCACTGAAGGAGGGTTGAATCCATCTGGTGAACCAAGTATTAGCCAATGAAATAAATAGTCTATATGATGCTTGTGTTTTAAGGAACCTTTTCCTCATCTGTAAACTTCAGATGATAATAGCATTTGCCCTTCAGGACTATTGTGATAATCCTGAGACAATGTAAAAAACTTGAAAGTGTTATATAAATATCAGTCATCATTATCTAGTAGAATATACTCTTTGAAGGCAAAGACTATTTTCATTTTCATATTTGTGTTCCAAAATATAGTACATGGTACATTAATTTAGGTAATCAACAATTATTCATTACGTACCTGCTACGTGTCCATCAAAGGCAACCAGGTGGCCCAGTGGATAGATTGCCAGGACTGAAGTTAGGAAGGCTTATCCTACTGAGTTCAAATCTAGCCTCAGACACTTACTTGCTGTGTGACTCTGGGCATATTATTTAACTTTGTTTGTCTCATCTGTAAAATGACATGGAGAAGGAAATAGCAAACCACTCCATTTATTTTTGCCAGCAAAACCTCAGATAGGGTCATGAAGAGTGAGACACAAGTGAACGGCAACTGAATAGCAACAATATCAACAGCATGTGCCCATTACTATGCTAAATGCTAGACATATACAATTAAATATGAAAGTCCCCTTGCCTTCAAGGAGTTTGCATACTAAGAAGACAAAATATATTAGATGAAAATAAATACAAAATAAACATAGAGGCAGGTAGGTGGGTAAATGAAATAGACAGAAGTCTGGTCTAAACATCAGGAAAAATGGAATTAAAATTTGGCCTCAGACACTCATTAGCTGTGTACTCTGCTCAAGTCATGTAACCCTTCTATGTCGTTTTCCTCATTAATAAAATGAGGTAATATTAGCATCTACCTCCCAGAGTTGTGAAGATGAAATGAAAAAATTCTTTGCTTACCTTAAAGTGCTATATATCTGGTAGCTATTATTATAAAATAAATACAAAGTAATTTGGGGATGCGGGGAGGAGGAAATTAACAACTGGAGGGGATCGGAAAAAGGATGACATAAAAGATGCCTTTTGACCTGAGTTTCAAAGAAACTATGAAGCAGGGAAGGTGTGAAATTATGGAGGGAGTGAATTTGGGACATGGAGGTATTGAACAGTCCTGTGCCTAAACACAAAAATGGGGTGAGTTCAAAGAACAAGAGAGTTGGCTCATCTGTAATGAATAGTGTTTGAAGGAGACAAAAACACAGTAAAGTTTTAAAAGCACACAGCTCATATTTAGGTAAGTTGGAGCCAGGTTGTAAGAAGGATTTTCTATGCCAAATTCTAGAGTTTATATTTGACCCTTGAGATGACAGGGAATTTAACAAGGAGAGAAAAGGCATGGTCAAAGTGAGTTTTAAGAATATCCCTTTGGCACCTTGAGGAGGAAGATGGGTGTGGGGAGTGAATTGAATTAGATCCTTTGACAGAATAGCCTTTGTTGAATGAAGAAAATATTTAAGCAGTAGGAGTGTATCTGGTGGGGACCATACTTTGAAGCCCCCAAGCTGTGGCTTCTGAGTTAAGTCTTTTGTGACTTGTCCAGCTTCCCTGTATCAGAGGTTTTCTAAGGGCTGCTGGGATGATAACCACACCTCTGCCTCACAAACCACAGGGGACATGAGAGATTTTTGAGCAAGGACAAATGGAGGAACGCCCTCCCCCAATTCCATCCTGATAGTTTGTGACAGTTTAGAGATTGAGCACAGCTGACTTCCATGCTCAACCCATAAGAGGACTGGCTGATATATCCCAGGAGGTTTCTTACTTTAAAAATTCAGGAAAAATTGAGACTTTTTAATTAACAGAGCCCCAACAGCTCTGCTATCTATCTGATCAAGGACCTGTTATCCTGTTTCTATCCTTCCCTTCTCTTTCCTTCTCTGCACTGGAGTTGTCATCCTTCTTGAAACCCTTTTCAAAGTGGGCGTGGTGGCATGATGGCATTGGAGGGGATGCAAGCATTTGGGGAGAGTGATGGATGGCCCTATGATCAATGGGCAACAGTTGTCCACCTTGACGTTTACAACAGAATATGCCTCACTACAGAGATCCTAATGGCTGGAGAGTCATCTGCAAACTGGTTATTATAGGTCTGGCAAAGCTCCCGTGACAGAGGCAAGTGGAGTAAGTATTCAGGGAAGCATCCCAAATATGCTATTAATTTAAGTTTAATAAGACAGTTATTGAATAATAAATAACAACTGATTCGTGAAAACATATTCATCAGAGGCTTACGACTTGGTAATGCAGTTGAGGCTCAGTGGGCTGGGATTCTGCCACAGTCCCACTCCTTGACAGTGGCAGTTCAGAGAGCTTGGAGATTTCGCTCCCCAAGAGATTTTGGACCCTGCCTTATCCTATCAGCCCACCCAGACTTGCCCTGGATGTGGCCTGTGTTTTTCAATTAGAGCTACAGACCCAGTTCAGCTGGGGAAGGGGGGTGGGGTGGGAGGAGATGTATTCCTCCCAGGCTGGGAGGGAGAGAAACCTGTATCCTCCTTTGTTCTAGTCTGTGTCCTCCATAAGGTGTGTTATGTAAATGTAAGATCTGATCACCTTGTCTCAATCACTGGTTCAGATCTGACCTACAACTCTGTTCACAGCTTTCTCAATTTCCAGAAAATAGTCTCTCTTCCCAGTTCCACTCCCAATGGAACACTTTAAAATGGCTTTTGAAAAAAAAAAAAGACCACAACACTAAAGTTAAAAATATCCCCTTTCCCTCCCTTGCTCCTAACTTATTAGAACAACGCCTAAGGCAAGAAGGGTGTCATTGGCAGTTCTATTTGTGATGGGTCTAGAGGAGTTGATATGTTTATGAATATTTACAACTCCAAAAGGAAAGGCTGCTGTTAAGTAGAATTTTTTTTATTTTATTTTATTTTGTAAATCTCCTTTCATGGCATCAAAATGCCACTGCCTAGGAGATATGCTTTAGAAAGAATGTGAAGGGAGAGAAACAGTAAGCTATTGAGTGGGTGGCTGTTTATGTTGTTGTGGGGGGGGGGACCTAAAATCCTTCACTGTTCAGAGCCCTTGGATGGCCAAGGATTAAAGGGGAAAGAAAGAATGTGATCTAGCTGTTAGTTGTTGGAGGTAGGTACGGAGTGGTGCCTTCTTCCTCTAGCTCCCCTTTTATATGATGGTTTCTGATCTTAGATGAAAAGGAATCTCACATAGCAATCTATTAGTAGAGGACAGGGGAATGAAGACTATCACTCATTCAGGCAAGGGCAGAGTATGATAGGTGGGAGGGGGTGGAAATCAGAGTGGTTGCCAGAGAAGCCATTAGGATACATAGGATATTCTTTAGTGAACTATCTCCCTTTCAAAACCAGTGACCTGCTGATTTTTCAGGCAGTCTGTCAAATGGAAGGCTTGTTGTTTTTACTGGTTTCTTGTTTCTATGGTACCTGCTTTGGAGGAACATTATAAATTTAAATGTAAAATAAATCAAAGCCATCTTCTTGGGGGACAAGTTATGCCATGAGATCTCCTCTAGTTTGATTGCACAGAAAGGCTAAGTGTCTTGCCTGAAAGCACCCAGCATGCCAGTGACTGAGATCCTAGTTTCTAACTTCAATCCAGGGCTTGGTTCACTAGGTCGCATCTCCATAGCTTGTCAAAAGCAGAAAGACTTTGCTGTGAATGTCACATCCTCTGGGAGAGCAGAAGAACAATAATGTCTTACATTTACATAAACACCTTTCATCTAGCATTTCTGTAGAAACTCCTGTTGGAGTACTATTTCCCAATGACAGCCAATGCTTTGGTTCACCTCTTGCTTAGTTATAGGCGGCCATCTGAAGCAGATGACTATTGAGCCATTACTGTGCTCTAATTTACAAGGAACTTTGAAAAGAAGACTTTCCCTTGGCAGGCTGTCTCACCATTATGAAGCTGTCTAGCTGGTTGCAGTTTTGTGCACATCTCTCAGCTAATTTAGAGAAGCCCATAGCAAATCTAGCTGACATTTTCTAGAGGAATGGGGCCACAAAAATCAGTGGATAGATAGTATATTGATCGGTAAATCTGTATTTTCTGTCACTGGCACCCAAGGGGTAAATCTTCTCATTGGACTTCAATGAGAGAAATGGTGTAATGATAGTTTCCCAAGGTCCGGCTTTTCTGGATTGGGGGAAAGAGTTTATATCCCACCATCTCTTTTTCTTTTCTTTTCTTTCTTTTTTTTTTTTAGAAACAAAGAAGGGGATATAGAGTCAGAAGAGCTCAGTGGAGCTTAACTCTGAAACTAGCTAGCTATGTGACCTTGGGCAAATCAATTTACCTCTCTGAGCCTAAGTTTGTTCTCCCTCTCTCTTTCAGGTCCTCCTTTCTTTCTCCCTTTCCCTTCACACAATGTCCCTGTTGAATTGTTCTCTACTGCATAGATAGTCACTCTCAGTGGCAAGCATCAGAGTATGGAGAGAAGGGTATGTAAATAGATGAGTTAAATGCTGATTCTGTTTGTCAGTCTGTATATCATCAACTTTCACCCTCACCCTAGCCCCAGTCAGTCACTGCGGCTGCTCCTAAAGAAATATCAGGATATGGCCAGAAATCTATTTTCCTCATTGTACACAGCTGTCACCTAACATTTGGGGCAACAGCAAGTGGTTCATGAGGAAGGCAGAAAGAGAATACTGGGCTAATTTAGGTGGTGGAGAGCATGGAAGGGTAGGCAAGGGGGAGACAGGAGCCCTGGGTCAGCTTCCTTTTCCTGAAGAAGGAGATAATGAGAAGAATGGGTCCTTAAGGATGCCATGGTGGGGATTCATATTTGTTCTCTCTCAATCAATTCTAGAGGAAATTTGCTCAGGTTTCAAGTCAAAATAGGATTTTTCTAACAGCCAGAGCTCGAACCTGCACCTGGACTCAGCAATTCCAGCTGTGCTCTCTCTGTTTCTTGCATCCTCGCTGGTAATAAAGATTCTCAAATCAGAAGTGAGGTGTTTTACAGGGCAGAAGACAATCCATCTGGGGCTTGCTTTTTGCCTCCCCTGTAAAGGAGTCTGATGTTGTTGTGTCATACAAGCCAAGGGAAATGGCTCAAGTACAGGAGAGAAGCAGGGGTCACTAAAGGAGAAAATTTTTGGAGTGCCTTTTCAGTGTGGAACTTTGAAGGCACTTTCTTTCTCATTTAATCTTATCCCTTAATTTTTTTCTTGATAATTAAATTACAGTAATAGGTTGACTAAAAATAGTGGGGGCGTCTTGAATGGCTTCAGAATTAAATTCTTCCTACAACAGATATGTAGTTGGGCTGCCGAGGTGCTTTCTGCCTCACCAACCTTCAAAGGAAACCTCACTGGCATTATCGTGGTAAGGCACCCTCCTTGTCAACATCTACTGTAGGGAATTAGCCAAGGGTAGCCTAGTTATGGCTTGAAGCTGAGCTGAATAGCAGGACTGGGATTGGATCTTAGAACTGGAAGGGCCCTCTGGTCTAACCCCTTCATTTTATATATGAAAAAAAGCTGGACTCAAGGGAAATTAAGTGATTTACTCAAGGTCAAACAGGCAGTATCAGAGGAAGGATTTACACCCTCAGTTCTCTGACTCTTGAACTAGCACCCTTTCTCTTATACTATACTGACTAGCTATGGGTTATTATAGGAAATAGTCTGTTCTTTGGATAACAAAATCACAGATTACAGAAACATAGGATTTTGTCTTGAGTCTGATGCTTACATTTTTCAATAAGGAAACTTTGGAGTCAGGAAGTCTTGAATTCCAATCCAGCTTCAGATATTTATAAGCTGTGTGACCCTGGGTAAGTCACATAACTGCTGCCTGTCTCAGTTTCCTCACATGTAAAAATAGGGATCATATTAACTCCTAACTCCTTGGGTTAATATGAGGATCTAATGAGATAATGTTTTAAAGCACTTAGCATAGTACCTGGCACATAGTGAATACTATATAAATGTTAGCTATTATCATTATTATTATTAATGTGACTTCCAAGAACATACTAGTATTAAGTTATGGAGTCAGGACCTGAATCCACCCTCTGATTCTAAATCTAGGTCTCCTACCTTTCCACATTTTATCCACTAGATATACACTGCTCCTCTGGCATTTCCATCTACCTCCTATTTCAGAGAAAATAATTTAATAAAAAAGTATTTGCACTAAGGTATCAGTGACTTAATATGTTATCCCAGTAACCATAGATCTTGACAGATAGAAGAGAGCCCTTGCTGATCACTTTCATCCAATTCCCTAATGCCATTATAGATGAAGATCCAGATCCAGAGATCTTGCCCAAGGTTCTAGGTACGTGACAAAGATGGGATTCATCCAGGCCTTCTAATTCTAAACCTATCCCTTCCATGGAACCTTATATCCTCTCTTTCCAGGATCATTTGCTTTGAAAAGAAAATGGAAAGAAGAAAGTGATGCTTAACCCACAGGAATTATTTTCTAAAGATCCAGTCTCAGTCACTGAGACATCGAGAAGTATTTAGGATGAGCAGAATAACAAAGGGTTTCCTGTTGTCCCTAAAATCATATAATATATGTGATAGCCTGGTCTAACTCTGGGTATGATCAACTCTATTCAATTGGTTCCCAGAGTGTTATTTAATTTGGGAATTAAAAGGGTTACTGTGCTTGGGAGATGAACAGTGAAGAGAAAAGATGGCTGGCTGGAATGGGAACGCACATTGGCATTCCTTCAGCATTGCCACCATGATGGGCCCTGGGTACCCAGTTGCATTAAACATGGAGTTAGGTCCTCTACACCTTTATTTTCCACATGTGATCAGGTGGTCTAATGGTAGTGATTAGTCAGTGTCCAGTGAAGGAATGAGGAGGCTCCTAACACCATTCCACCATAGCTCAGATCCTGAGTGATGTATTCCTTAAGGAATATGGAAAGATCATTAGCAGAGAAGACTGGCTATTGATCTGAGAGGAGAGTAAACAGGGTTCAGAAACAAATCTCTGCTTCATTCTTGGGTGCATAAGCAAGCCTTCCAACTTAGAATATACCGATGAAAGATGGGACCCTGGAGGGACTCAGGACCCTTCCCTTGCTGGGAAATTCCAAGGGCAGCTCTTTGCTGAGGATGAATCAGGAAGGTTACAGGCCATTGGTTGATATAGATTTCTGCCCCAAACCATTTATAAAAATTATAGGGTCATATAATGTTAAAACTGGAAACTGAGATCTATAGAAAACTAAGTAACATTCTCAAGCAAGGGGATGGCCCAGAAGAAATGAGATAGAGCCTGAGTGTCCTGATTCTCAACCAAGTAATCTAGTAAATGACACTGCCTGTTCTAGTTTCCTGTCTACAAAGGACTCTTTCTCCTCTTCTTCTCCTGTCATCACCTACAAATGATCCCTCCATCTCAGTCTCTCAGGCCTTCCTGTTTGTTATCTCCTCTACATGTAGGATCATAGGCTTATAGATCCAGAGATAAAAGGAACCTTAAGGTGAGTTTCCAACCCTCTCATTTAGCAGAAAACTTAAGCATTTTGCCCAAAGATAGTAAGAAACAGAATTTGGACTCAGATTTCGTGCCTCCGACTCCAAATCTAGAAACCTTTCCAAGATGCTATATTGTACATTTTCAATATTTTTTCTTTTCTTTTTTCTTTCCTTTCTTTTTTAAAATGTCCTTCTCTCCTGTCACTTAGTTCTTTTTTTTGTTGTTGTTCTTCTCTACTTTCTTATGAGTATGTGTGTCTTGTACCATCTATTTGATTGTAAACTCCTTGAGGGAAGTAACCATATCATTTTTCATGTTATGACTTCTAGTACAAACCTAATTCCTTAGATTAAGTACCCCAGGGGGCAGCTGGGTAGCTCAGTGAATTGAGAGCCAGGCCTAGAGAGGGGAGTTCCTAGGTTCAAATCTGGCCTCAGACACTTCCCAGCTGGGTGACCCTGGGCAAGTCACTTGACCCCCATTGCCTAGCCCTTACCACTCTTCTGCCTTGGAGCCAATACTGGCTCCAATACTGGAGCCAATACTGGCTCCAATACTGGCTCCAATACTGGAGCCAATACTTAAAAAAAAAAAGATTAAGTACCCCAAAATCATCTCTAATTGTGATAATAACAGATTGCTTAGCTGGAACAAGCTGTGAGGTTCCAAAAAGTCTCTTATAAACAAGGTGACTAAAAAGTCATCTCTGGAGATAGTGAATTAAATAGGCCCTTAGAGCAGTTCATTACATTTGGGATATAGCTATTGGAGGGATAAATGGAAAATTTGAATCGATAAGATTTTCCTCTTTTATCTTTGTCTTCTTTGTTCTCTCTAACTCTCAGATACATACATATATATATATATATATATCTGAATTTTTGTGATTACACATATCTATATCTATATATTCCAAATATAATCCATAGGGAAAAGATGAAAGTTAATATGTGAGGTTTGCAACTTTAAGAAATCTCTATTTTATTAATGTTAAATATTTTGATGGCATCTAATATATCGATCCCATATATCTTTCAGTACAAAATAAGTAAAATTGAGGAGTGCCTCTCAATATATGTACATTTACTTATTCTAAAGTGATATGTATTTACTATTTCATTATTTATGTTATAAAACTTATGCAAAAATAAATTTAGAACATTTGACAAAGATAAAATAATATTTGATCCTTGAATCAATTAGGGAGTCCCTGTTTTTTGGGAAAATGAGCTTTTCAGCTATATGGATTGTAATAGGGACAGACTTGAGACAGGAAACCCAATTAGGAGCAAATTGTAACAGGTCAAGCAGATGGTGACAAAGGTCTAAACAAGGGTGGTAGATTTGTATGTTGAAGTATCCAGGTGGCTTAATAGAAAGAGCATTAGGCCTGGAGTCAGAAAGATCCAAAATCTAATCATAACTCAGACACTCACTCTGAGGCCCTAGCAAGTCACTTAACCTTTGACTCAGCATCCTCAAGTGTAAAATGGGAATGATAATAGCACCTACCTTCCAAGGTTGTTGTGAGGACCAAATGAGATAATATTTGCAAAACACTCAGTATGGTATCTGACATATAGTAGGCACAAAATAAATGGTTGTTTCTTTGCTTCATGGATGCTCATTGGCAATAGTCTATAGACATCTACTCAGAATAAAATTTTTATTGCACAAAGTAAATATAGGGTTGTGAAGGAAACCAATTATACTGAAATAGAATTATAAAAAAAAAAATAAACACAAGTTCATAGGCCCTAGGTTAGACAACCTCTGGAGGTAAAAGGGAACAGATGTGAGAGATCTTGTGGAAGAAATGACAAGATTTGGCAACTGAGATAGGTGGGGAGGAAGACTGAGGAATCAAGGATGGCATCAAGTAGATCTGGGTTTCTGAGATGATAGTGGTACCCAGGACAGTAGTAGGGAAGTTTGAAACAGGGAGGATTCGTGATATTGACTGCAGTGCCTTCCTGTGTGTCAATTTTGTATGAATCACTCTGTCCCATCAAAAGTTAAAAGAGGATGGGAGTATGCAGGGGTGCTTACTCACTAGCAACTGCCCCAGGGTACAAAAGGAGCCAAAGACCTTAGATCTCTTCAAGCCACAAGGTACAATGGCAAATAGTGTAGGTATGAATGGTTCAAGGTAGACTTTCGATATAATAGCTCCGAAAGGCTCATACCAGTCCAGAAAGGGAGAAGTTTGGAAATTATACAAGTTTGAGAGGGGGGATATAGGGCGGATGATTGCATTGGAAACAATCCCTGTGACTGACTATTGTGATGAGTGTCAAATACAACCCATCTTTACACATTCCAGTTGGTTAACCCTAAGCTTTTTGGAATAATGCTTTGCCTCACCCTCACCACTCATTGTGCAGACTAAAGGCATAGAGAATTGTTCATGAGGAAATCTAGCATAGCAGATTGGCAATCTCAGTGTTTATATATATATATATATATATCAGTGATATATATATATCTCACATATATATGATATATATATATATGTATATATATATATATCAGAGATGAAACTTGAACCCAGGTCCTTCTGAGTCTGATAGCTCTCTATCCACTACATGAGAGACAGAATACACAGAGACACAGAGAGATGGAGACAGAGATAGATAGACACACAGAGACTCAGAGAAAGAGACATACAATGACAGAGACAAAGAGAAAGGCAAGGGACAGAGACAGATAGACAGAGATTAGAACAGGAGAAAAGAGAACAGGTCAGGACAGGATAGAGCAAGATGGTGCAAGACAGCAGAGGATGTTAGGATATTTGATGGCACAAAGTCAAACAAAAGAGCTAAAGAGGGAAGATCCATTATATGAGTATAAACTCTGAAAAAAAAGTTAATGCAACCATCAGTTTTAGTTACTTCCCCCTGAAATGAGGAAACTTATTAAATACTGGAGAATCAATCCTTAGAAGCCTTATAGCAAAAAACTCTGAGTGTTGAGTCCAAGTTTTTATACTTACTGACTATATGACAGTGTACAAGTCACTTGATTTCTCAGCTTCAGTTTCCTCATCTGTTAAGCAGGTAAAATTATACTTATAGAGATTGGCTTATAGAATTATTGTTAGGTGTTTCATAAAATTTAAAGCACTATAAAACCTACCTATTCTACAAGAGGCACTGTGCTAGTTAATTCTGGTGGCACAAAGGCAAAATGAAAATGGTCTCTGCTATCAAAAAACTTCTATTCTGGTAGGAATGTTAAAAAGAGCCAGATAATCAAAGAACCAATCACATATTTTGTTTATAGACTACAATGTGCCAAACAGTGCACCAGGTGTTGTGAGAAATATATAGAAACTTTAAGAGACAATGTGTTGTTTTTTTTTTCCAAGGCATTTCAGATCCATCTAGGCAGCCAAGACAGAGCTAGCTATGTTACCTTGGACAAGTAATTTCTCCTCCTCTAGGACCCAATTTTATTTTCTATGAAAAGGAATAGTATTCAATAATTTCTGAGGAGTCTTCTAGGTCTGTAATAAAGAATGGGGGTTGAAAGAAGCTACACCTGTGATTTTATTTCATTTTTTAAAAAATTTCCTTTCCTTGCACTTTCTCTTCCAGGTAGTGTAACTTGTAATGATCATCCCTATAAATGATAGTTCATTTCCTACCTTGATGTTCAGCAAAAAGAGTCACTCTATATTTAGAAAGTACTCCCTTCTAAACTCCATCTTAGCTTTTTGCACATGAAGCTCAAGACTACTTTTTTTTAAATTTTCTATTTTCTAATTTTGAAAATTTTATTTAATTAGATGATTTAGAATATTTTTCCATGGTTACAAGACTCATGTTTTTTCTCTCCAGTCCCCTCAATCCCCTCCTGCAGCTGTTGTGCAATTCCACTGGGTTTATCATGTGTCCTTGATCAAGACCTATTTCCATATGATTAATATTTGCATTAGGGTTATCATTTAGAGTCTACATCCCCACTCATATCCCCATTGACCCATGTAATCAAGCAGCTGTTTTTCTTCTGTGTTGCTACTCCCACCATTCTTTCTCTGGATGTGGATGGCATTCTTTCTCATAAGTCCCTCAGAATTGTCCTGCATTGCTGCTAGTAGAGAAGTCCATTAAATTTGATTGTGCCACAGTGTATCTGCCTCTGTGTATAATGTTTTCCTGGTTCTTCTCCTTTCACTCTGCATAAATTCCTGGAGGTCATTCCAGTTCACATGGAATCCCTCCAGTTCATCATTCCTTTGAGCACAATCGTATTCCATCACCAATATATACCACAATTTATGCAGCCATTCCCCAATTGAAAGGCATCCCCTCATTTTCCAATTTTTTGCAACCACAAAGAGTGCAGCTATGAATATTCTTGAACAGGTCTTTATCCTTATTATCTCTGAATTACAAACCCAGCAGTGCTATGGCTGGATCAAAGGACAGACAGTCTTTTATCACCCTTTGGGCATAGTTCCAAATTGCCCTCCAGAATGGTTGGATCCATTCCCAACTCCACCAGCAATGCATTAATGTCCCAACTTTGCCACGTCCCCTCCACTATATATTACTTTCCTTTACTGTCATGTTAGCCAATCTGCTGGGTGTGAGGTGATACCTCAGTTGTTTTGATTTGCATTTCTCTGATTATAAGAGATTTAGGACACTTTTTCATGTTTTGATTTCTTTACCTGAAAATTGCCTATTCATGTTCCTTGGCCATTTCTCAATTGGGGAATGGCTTGGTTTTTTTGTACAATTGATTTAGCTCCTTATAAATTTGAGTAATTAGACCTTTGTTATAAAGACCTTGTTATAAAGATTGATTCCCAATTTGTTACTTACCTTCTAATTTTGGTTGCATTGGTTTTGTTTGTACAAAACCTTTTTAATTTAACGTAATCAAAATGCATTTTGTAATTTTTTTCTTTTTAAACTACCCCCCACCCTCTCCCTTCCTTGTATTGCTTCCCTCCCCACCATTCTGTTTGTTACCTTTCTACTTCCTTATAGGGCGCAAATCAATTCTCTGCACCAATGTATTTGATTGTTCTTCCCTCTTTGAGTCAATTTCAATGCATGTAAGAGTTGAGTGTTGTAGTGATTAAAATAGTGGAAGACATAAACTATGGCAGATAAAAGAGTGATTTGTTAAATTGTGACTGCAGAAAATATGTTTTCAAGACAGTGTCTTGTTTTTAAATCAAATATAAGGTGGTCACCAGGGAAAAATTCCCAATTATTAAATATACCCAAGTCAGCTGGATTTTATAGAGATTTAATTAATACAAATGAGGAATTAAAGAAAGGGAGAGAGAAAAAAAGGAAATAATGAGAAAAAGATAGGCTGGCCCAGGACAGCCCTGGCCAAACCAGGCCCAAGCCCTAAGAGAAAGATCAGTCAGTCTTTTATCCACTCACCACAAGATTTTTCCAAGCAAGGATTCTAGTGTTCAGAGAGACACCAGTTCAGTTTTGGCCAGCTGCCATCTCCAGAGAGAGAATCTCTGAGACTCTCCAGAGTCTCCTCAGAGGGAGTTCCAGCGAGAGTCGCCTGCTCTCAGTTTCTCCTCTCCTTTTAAAGGGAATTTTCTCCTATGTCACCTCCCCTAAATTCTCACATCTACCAATCACAGTAGATGTTTTCCAAAGGACAGACCATTCTTAATTCACACCTAAGAAGGCTTGAACTTTTGATTAAGTTCACACCTGAAAAACCTCTGAGTAAGTTACTCACCTCTTTGCTCCTTGTAAATTCACAAGTTGTCTAACCTTTATAGGTACTTAGCACCCTTTTGTATTAGATCTAAAAATAGGCACAGCTTAAGAACTTTTGCCTTACTATAAGTATGAGTTTTAGTATTTTTTCATTGTTCAGCAAGGAGTTTCTTTCCCTAAAGTATGCTTAAGTAAGGGTGGAGTAGAGGTCTCACATTCCTGTATTAAGTCCTTTCATTGTTTAAATGGGGAATGGTCTTAACCAAACCTTATGAAGTAGGATCTGAGAATTTTTAAGATTCACAATATTTCCTAACTCCAAACTCTTTACCCTTCCAGTGTATTGATGTTCTCCCCCCTCCCTCCATGTGCTTCTTTATGACATATAAACTTATCCCATTTTGTTTCTTTTCCCATTTCTTAGTATTAACCTCTTTTTTAGATCTAGTATATGTATATATATATTTATGCATACATATATCTATATACATATTTATGTTTTGACATCTCATCCTATACAGTTTGTCACTATTCCCTCTAAGTAATTCTTCTAGCTACCCCAGTGATAACAATTTTTAAGAATTACCAATGTCCTCTTTTCTTATTAGGATATATATCATTTTAACTTATTGGGTCTCTTAAAAAAGGTTGTTGTGTTGTGTTTTGTTTTGTTTTGCTTTGATTCCCCCCCCCCCTTTTAAATTACCTTTTGATGATTCTCTTGAGTTCTGTGTTTGGGCATCAAATTTTCTGTTCAGGTCTAATCTTTTCTTTAAAAATGCTTGGAGTTCTTCTATTTTGTTAAATGACCATATTTTCCCCTGTAAGAATATAGTCAGTTTTTCTGGGTAGTTGATTCTTGGTTGTAGACCTAGTTCCCTTGCTTTCCAGAATATCATATTCCATGCCTTTTGGTCCTTCAGAGTAGATGCAGTCAGATCCTGTGTTATCCTCACTGTAGTTCCTTGGTATCTGAATGACTTCTTCTTAGCCACTTGTAATATTTTTTCATTGGTCTGATAGTTCTTGAATTTGGCTATAATGTTCCTGGGTGTTGTCAGTTGGGGATTAAGTACAGGAGGTGATCTGTGGATTCTTTCAATTGCCACTTTTTTTCCTCTTATTCTGGAACATCAGGGCAGTTTTATTGGATAATTTCCTGTAGGATGATGTCTAGGCTTTTTCTTTTGCCATGGTCTTCTGGTAGACCAATGATTCTGAAGTTGTCTCTCCTGGAACGGTTCTCTAAATCTTCTGTTTTGTGAATGAGGTGCTTCATATTTTCATCAATTTTTTCATTCTTTTGATTTTGTTTTATAGTGTCCTGCTGCCTTTTGAAGTCACTTGCTTCTAAGTGTTGTATTCTGGTTTTTAAAGACTGGTTTTCATCCCTGGCTTTTTGGTCATCCTTCTCCATCTGGTCTGATTTTCTTTGGAGGTCATCTTTCATCTTCTTTGCCTCATCTTTTATCTCCTTTGCTTCATTTTCAAGCTGATTAATTTTGGTTTTCAAGACACTATTTTCTTGTTTTAGTTCAAGTGCTCCTGTTTCCAAATGACTTATCTTGCTTCTTAAGTTCTTTTCGCAGTTGTCTTCAGCCTTTCTTAATTGTGTTTTGAATTGTATTTTGAGTTCTTCCAAAGCCTGTGTCCAATTCACTGGAGTTTCTGTGTTTTAGCTTGGTTTTCCTTCATCCTTCTCTGTTGCATTGGCTCTTTGTTCATTTCCTGGGTAGAAGCTGTCGATTATAATTTCTTTTTTCTTTTTTCTGTTGTTTGCTCATATTTGCCCCTTACCCCCACCCCCATAGTTGCCTGTAGTCTTGCTCCTCTCATTGTGTGTTGGATCTGTGGTTTGGGGCTTTTCTGTCAGTCTTCCCCCATGGAGCTTAGTCAGCAAATCTCTCAGCCCAGTCTGAGGGGGAGGGATGTTGGAGCTTGAGCTTTCCTGCCCTCCGAAAGCTTTGATGAGGTTAAACCCAGCTGAGTTGCAGAGCTGGATGTGCCCTGAGGCCAAAACCTCGGGAAGGGGGTGCAATATGGAGTGTCTCCACTGCTGCAACTAGGCCAACCATTCTGTGCTTCTTCTCTAACTGCTTCCCCCCTGTGTTCAACACTCTGAGCCTGGCACAGCTTTGCCTGCAAGGTACTCCCTCCAGATCAGCACCCTTACCTGCCCAGAGGTTCCAGTTACCGATGGAGGCTCAGCACCCTAGGCAGAGGAGGGGTCCTGGGACCTTCCTTCTTCCTTCCCCTTAAACAGGAATATTTTCAAATTCAAGCTTTTGGGGAGTGTGTCCTTTAAGTTGAGTTCAGCAGGAGGGTTCCTTGACTCTGTCCTGTTGTTAGGTTTGATTTTCAGTCCCCTAGGAGCATTTAGTTTGTAATTGGTAAGGAAAGGCTTTCAGAGGTCTGAACTTTTGCTGTCTTTATGCTGCCATCTTGACTCCACCCCCAGTACTACTTCTTATATTTAGCCTTTCCAATACCCCCTCTTAAATTGTCCACCTTGAGCTTACATTGCATAATTTTGTAGTTTGGGACATTTATGTATCTGAATACATATCTTTTCATCCCCAGTAGAAAGCAGAATGTAAGTTCTTTGCCAGCAGGGCAGAGACTGTTTTGTTTTTATCTCTTTTTCTCTAAAACCTAACATAGATCCTTGTAAATCAGACTCATTTAATATTATCTTGATTGAATTGATTTGAATTGAATTGGAGTCATCTGAAAGGAATCTGGGGAGGAGTAAAAAGCTTAGCTTGCTTTGAAAAAATGGGCAGGTAGGGGCCTCAGTGAATTGAGAGCCAGGCCTAGAGATGGGAGGTCTTAGGTTCAAATTTGATCTTAGACAGCTGTGTGACTATATGTCACAGTCACACAGTCATTGTGTGACTGAACCCCAATTGCCTAGCCCTTCATAGTTCTTCTTCCCTTAAACCAATACTTATATTCATTTTAAGAGAGAAGAGATTATAAAAAAGAAAGAAAATAGGCAGGATTTAAAGAAACAAAGAGGGAGGAAATAATCAAATGAAGAGAATACAGCAGGGGTAAAATATCACAAAATGGGAAGGTTCAAGGTATACCGAGGGAGAATAGAAAACCATAAGCAAAACAGTCTGACCAGAGCCAAGAATTAATATCTGGGGAAATGAGGGAAAAGAAACTTGAAGTTAAATTACAGAAAACTTTGGATCCCTAACTAAGTAATCTGAACTTTATCCTTTTAAGCAACAGAGTAATTCAATGTGATTTTAAAGAAAGGAAAAGATAAGATGAAGGCAATGTTTTAGAAAGATTAATCTGACAGCTCTGTGATTTGTATTGGAGAATCACTGGTATGAAGATGTGAAGAATTAGAGGAGTCAGTGGGAACTTTCAATCCTAGGATGGAAGAATATGAGACTGGATCAAAGAGAAGAGGTCAGAGGAATTTGGTCCTATCCCTTTTTCAACTATAGTCTACCTACCTTTGGCAAGTTTCTTCTTAATCCCAGGTTTCATATTTCTCATCTTTGACATAAGGAGTTCGGCTTCCACGAGTTCTAAAAGCCACCTCTTCCAGCTCAAAACCCTTATGATTTCATCACCTCATTCTGGGTATCAAACTTATTAGTAGGAAAACTGCAGTCAGACTCAACACATTCCTAATCTATCATTCAGATCAGAGGAGGTAAATAGAGGGGATCAATTGCTTTAGACATTTTCCATTTGTTTTATTGATTGATGGAGCAGCAAGAAGGAAGCTCCCCACTTCATGTGGAAGGTCTTCCTTTCTATTTGTTACAACTCCAAAATTGTTATGTGTGGATGTTCAATCATAGAAATATCCAAACTGGCAGAAAGAAGGAAGAGGATATTGACTAGGTTACTGGATCTGATGAATTACAGCTACATGGGCCCAGTCTTTCCATACATTAGTTGGTAAGGGGATAATGGAGTGGTAGAAAGGGGAAAATTATAGTAATGCCTAGTTTAGAAGACATTAGGTATTCTTTTAAGTTCTCTCATCTTTCCATTCTCCCAAAACACCCACTTTCTATTGTCTACATTTACAAATTTTGGGGTAAAGGGACAAAGTTATTCCTAAAATTTCTATACTTAGAACAGCTTAGCTATAGAAGGAAAGAAGTTGTGAGAGACCCTTCAGGAGAGAGTAGAAAAAAAGTAAAAAGGATACAGAAGAGGAATACCTTGAATCCCTATGTTTGAATCTCCTTCCCTTTAGCTCACTACTATACCTCTCCCCAAGATTTTCTTTTATTTTATTAAATTTTGTGTAAATTAATTTTATAGCCAAAATAAACCTATATATGTAGGAAGCTAGCCATAAAATTTTATTACATCTTCTGATTATATATTCATATATGGGCTAACTTAGAAATAGATGGAAATAGATCTATAGGCCATTGGAGAATTCAAACCATTGAACCTATAACGAAGGTACATTTTAATGCTATAGGATAAATGCTTACTCTTTCAGTTAGGAAAAAATTCATTATTGAGTTTATATATATGTATATGTACATATATTTTATATGTTATAAAGTATTTTATTCTTTTGATTATTATTACTATTTCTATTGTTAATACTGTATATATTTTCTCATTATTTAAAGTAATTTTTCAAGGGATGCTTTGTATATGTTATATTCAATACTAAGATACATTTGATGTGCCCTCAAGTGATTTTTAGTGGTCTGAAAATTTTTGGCCATAGGGAAGAAGGTCAAACATTTTTCAAAAGCCTCTCCTATAAAACATTATTGAAACTGGTGTGGTCTCTTTAAGACCACAAAAGCTAGACATTACATTTTATTCTATGAGATGCATCTCTGTGGGAAGTCAAAGAGATTATAGGTTTCTATCTTTGATCTATGAGGATCTATGAGATAACCTTTGGAGAAGACAGAGAGAAAGAGATTGAGGAGAAACTTCTTTCTTGTTAGAACTTCCTTAAGTATTATTTTATGAAGAAGCATTATGAAGATAATCCTATGAGGCATTTCTGAAGATACCATGTGAGAAGGAGGGCTTGAGATAAGGAAAAGATATGATTTTCCTGCTGGAAAAGAGAAAAGTTTAAAAAAAAAAGATAGATAAAAGGATAGAGAGGACTTCATACTTGAATAAAGCATCTTGATCTTTAATTTGCAAAGAGGTTAACCTTTAAAACTATAATTTATAGGTAAACCTATTTTCATAGGTGAAAGGAGTTTCCATACAGGGTGGTCTCCATGAACATGAGATCATACGTCTAGAATCCCCCCAAAAAAAGTTTGTGGATATATATATATATATATATATATACATGTGTATGTATTTGTTTTATATGATGTGATTTTATTGGTATAGGTACTTCTCAATAGGAAAACTCCCTGACTAATATTAATACATGATCTGCAATTTAGACTCAAAGAATGGTCTGGGACACTAAGAATTTAAATGACTTATCCCAGTGATGATGAACCTATGGCATGGGGGCCAAAGATGGCATACAGAGTGCCCCCCCCCAATCCAGTTCATTACTAGAAAGGCAGAGAACACAGGTGGAGCAGGTCCCCTCCCCCTCTCTCCACTGTACCTGATGACATTTTTCTCACATCCACCACCGCCCAGAAGCCAATAAGAGTACACAATGCTGTAAGGTGGGTAGCTCATAAGTGGCAGAGCTGGAAAGGAGCAAAGCACTAGGACCATTACCCTCTCTACACTCACTGAGGATATTCCTCACTTGACTCACTCCTCCACCTAGCAGCCCAATGGGAATGCTTCCTCCCTCCCCTATGTAGGGTAAGGGAGTGGTGGGGAATGGCACTTGGTCTAGGGGTAAGGTATGGGTGGGGCCCTGCACTTCATCTCTAAAAAGTTCACCATCAATGACCTATCCCATTGCCAATGTGTGTCAGAATCAGAGCTTGAACCAGGTTATCCTTAAAACAAACAAAGCAACAAACAAAAACCCTTACCGTCTGTCTTAGAATCAATACTATGCATCTGCATATCTATCTATATCTGTATAAAGATATAAATAAAAGTATATTGTAGGTATAGATTATTGGTTTAGGTATATAGAAAGTGAGGTTAGACAAATACATAAATATACATAATATATGCATATTTTTTGTTGTTGAATTCCTTGTTATATCCAACTATTCATGACCTCATTTGGGGTTTTTCAGCAAAAATAACAGAATGGTTTTTCATTTCCTTCTCCAACTCATTTTACAGATGAGGAAATTGAGGCTATATAAGTTTAATATAAGTGTAGTCAATAATATCAATTGTCCTCAGTTCCTCCCTTTTTTTCTTTGTCTTTTATGTATTTTCCATATTTCTATACATTTTAGATTTTGTGGTTCTTTAATACATTGCTATACTTGTCTGCTTAACCATTTACCAACCTTGAAGCATTTACATTATTTCTATTTTCTCAATAGTAATAATGATGATAATAATAATTATGTCATTTTATATTGTGCTTTTAAATTCTATTATTTTATTTGATCCTCACAGCCACCCTTAAGGAAAATAGAAAGAATTATTATATTCATTTTAAGGATAAGGAAGCCAAAGCTCAGAGATATTAAATGACATTTCTAATGTCACATAGTTAGTAAACAGCAGGGCAAGGACTTGAATTCAGGTAATATGAATACTCTTCCCAGTATCTTCAAATTATATAGCACATGGCTGAAAGTACCCATAGGTCTTTAAAAAAATACAAATTAAAAAAAAATAATAAATAAATAAAAATAAATAAATACATTTGTTCACCTAGGTCTTTATGCAGTTGACTATTGTAGGAGTGGATTGAATGTAGGAGTGTATTGAAACTGAGAAAACCCAACTATTTTTCTGCTAACAAATAATTTGGCTTTTCTCTTTGAAAGTGTGACTGCTTAGCTCTTAACTCTTCATTTGTAATTTTTTGGGACAGAAGTCTAAATAAAGTAATGAGTATGATAAAAATTCCTTTTCATCTGTCTATTGTCTTTTATATCATCTTCCTCCACTCATGACCTCTCCTATTACTCTGCTGACTTGAAAGGGACTTCCTTTCCCTCCTACTAAAAAAAATGATTTTTGTTTTTTCAGATCCCTGAACTCCTAGAGGGAACGGTAATGGGAGGGAGGGAGGGGAGGAGAGAAACCACCAGCAGGAAAGGTCGGGAAGAGAGATATGTAGTTTGGCTGTTAATTCCTTTGAAAGGAAGGAGCCAGGTGTTGGCCCTGCTGTTTCCTGGATCTGTCACAGAGGAGAATCAGCATGAAAAGGAATGAAAGCTTTGTGCCTCTCATCCAGGTACCTTAGCAGGATCATAGAAACCTGGGAGAGGAGCTGTGTCAACTGAACTATAGTAGGAATTGTCCCAAACATTTCTTGGACTTGGAGGCAACAATGGAAGTGAAAAGATGGTATTCAACCTAAGCATGACTTCAGGATAGAAAAAGAATATGGGGGTAGGGCGATGAGAGGAGATGTTTAAAACGACAATAATAAGGAATTTAATTTATTTTGTTCTCTTATATTTATTTTGTAATTTTAAAGAGATACTTGTTACCTCTTTTGATCCTCATAATAACTCTAGAATTAGGGAAAAGTATCATCCTCTCCTTTTACACATGAAAACAAACAACAACAACAAAATGGAGATCCAAACTCATCCAATAGCATATGACTTGTGGAGAGAAGAGCCTTTCTGCCTTGATTGTCCTTACTAGACCAGGACCTAACTCCTGGGATAGATAGATAGAAAGATAGATAGATAGATAGATAGATAGATAGATAGATGTATAGATGGATGGATAGATGATAGCTAGCTATTTGGAAGGATGAGAAGGAAGGAAAAAAAGAAGGAAGGGAGAGGAGGAGGGAAAGAAGAAACAAAGAATGAATAAAAAGAAGGAACAGAAAGAAAGAGAAGGAAAGGAAAGAGAAAGAAAAGAAGGAAGGAAGGACAATATTCTATTCATGTTATTTCCCTAATTAGAATATGAACTTGAAGGCAGTGGCCATATTTTTGCCTTCTTTTTATCCTTATCACTTAGAAGAAAGCCTGGAATATTAATTTTTTTTAACCCTTACTTTCCATCTTGAAATCAATACTGTGTATTGGTTCCAGGGCAGAAGAGTGGTAAGGGCTAGGCAATGGAGGTCAAGTGACTTGCCCAGGGTCACAAAGCTGGGAACTGTCTGAGGCCAGATTTGAACCTAGACCTTCCCATCTCTAGACCTGGCTCTCAATTCACTGAGCTACCCAGCTGCCCCCTAATAAATGCTTTTTGATGGACTGATTTTGAGACAAGTTTCAGAAAAGCTGCCAATCTTTATTTGCAGAAGGGAATTCCTTACCTGAGAGCTCCCTAGACTAACAAAATCATAGATTCAGTCTCTATTTTTCCTCAATCCATATACCCATATACACACACATATACACACAAATGCAAATACAGGGATTTATAAAAGATGTGTTTGTACATTTGTTAGACCATACACATGTGCTTATATACATACATGTATATAAATACATATTACACAATATAGACATATATAAAACATGTGTATATTCTGTATATTTGAATGTGTGTGTATGAGGGCAGTTATGTGGCACAGTAGATAGAGTGATGGTCCTGATATCAAAAAATTTATCTCCCTGAGTTCAAATCTGGCTTCAGACTCTGTGACCCTGGACAAGTCAATAAATGTTGTTTACTTCAGTTTCCTCTTTTGTAAAAAGAGCTGAAAAAGCGAATGGTAAACCATTCCAGTAGCACTGCCAAGAAAACCCCAAATGGGCTAACACAACTGAAATAACTAAACAACAATGTATATATGTGTGTATTTATATTTACTTGTATATGAGAGATGATGTATGGAAAGAGTGCTTCTGGAACATACTGGCTATATGACCCCAGAAAACGCACCTCATTCTCAGTGCTTCAGGCACTGATCGAAAACCATCATTTACAGATGAATTTCTAGTGCATAACAGAGCAAGGATTAGAGTTTAGTTCTTATTGTGGCCATTAGAACAAATACCATTCCATCACTTTTTCCACTCTACTATACCTCCTTATGGTCTCTCATGTAGATATAAGAGATACATAAACAGGGTCACCAATCTACAGTTTTAAGGACAGTAACTCTTAGATTAGAGAGACTTCAGAACTGTGCAATAGAAATACAATCTGTCTTATTCTCTTTGTTAGTTTGTGGCCACCCAATAAACAAGAGGAGTTTCAAAATCTCAATTCTAAATCACTTTCTACCACTTAGTGCAAAATTTGCTACAATAAAGGGAGTTTATCTGGAGAGACATGGCCTGAAATCAACAAGGAGTGCTTAGAAATATGAGGGAGAACAATTAGACCTTCCAAGGCATCTTGATCCAAACAGATTCCAGCCACTGAAAAGACTTGATCCTTTGCTACAACCTCCTGTTCCTTTCAGGCAGGGCAGAAGAGATCACAGTTGCTTACATTAGAAGATAGCATTCATAGTAAGGTGACTGTGATTAAGATAGAACAAGAGAGACAGACAGACAGACAGACAGACAGACAAACAAAGAGGATAGAGAGGGTGCTGAGTCAAAAACATCTGGTCTTTCTTCTTACTCTTCAGCATGATCTGCATTTCCTACTGAACAGCTGTGGCAAAGCCTAAAAAGTGAAACTGGAGCTAAGTATAAACTTCCTCCTTTCTCTGGAAAGGTGACAGAATGTGCTAGCATAGAGATGCTTGAGCTTTCTACTCTATCCTAATCCTGAATGAAACTCAGAAGAGTAGTTACTCATAAAATGTAGAGTAGTAAAAGCTCTTAAATGATATCTAGTCTAGTTTCATGTTACATGGAGGGATCTTTTCCATAATATTCCAATATAGGACCATCCAGGTTCTACAGAAACACTTCCAATGATGGCAAATACCACAGAAGGCATCCCATTCCACATGCATATATAAATGTATATTTGTAAGACACTTATCTAACTAGAGGACTAACTCAAAGAATAGCTGAAGTGCATGTCAGAGGCAATTTTTTTTTCATTTTCTGGGATTTTACTTTGTGGATATCTGGGTCTCCTTCTTCTGTGTCACCATGACCTCATTAAGGAGACCCTGTAGTGTTTGGAGTTTCATGGAATCATAACACTAAGAACAAAGAAGGACATTGGTGGAATCTCTCAATCAGCAGGGAATTTCATTGCCATTTGCCATTTGCCATTTTTTTTTCAGGAATGTTTCCTTAGCTCTGTAAACTCCCTTAGATGAACATATGTCTCAGTATTTTATACCTTGTTGATTCTTAGCAGATTGTTTAAAAAATACTTTATCTCTATGGCTGCATCTGTGGTACAATTTTGAATGACTTTAATATGCAATATGCCTGAGAGCCCTCTTATTCAAAGATAATGTTTATGGCTGCATATTATTATCCTCAAGAGAAAGTTTGAGTTTTGATGTCAAAAGATAGTTGGATAGGATCTTCTATTTGCTCTCTCAATTAATTTTCATGATTATGAAAATAAAGTCTATTTTATATATTTGTGTCAATAAATATACTTGATCCATTTTCATGTTTTCATCAAGGATACCTTTAAAAAATATATTGACCATTCTCTTAAAGTTTTTACAAAGACAAGAAAGTAGATGTATAGGATGATAGTTGCTAAAGTCTTGGTAGATTTTTGGTTAATAATAAAAATCTCTTTCTTGTCTATTTATTTATAAATCCTTAATTCCTGTCTTAGTAACAACTCTGAGACAAAGGAACAAGGAGCTAGCAAATAGGGTTAAGTAATTTGCTCAGAGTCACACAACTATTAAGTGTCTGAATCCAGATTCCTGACTCCAGGTCTGGTGATCTATCCACTGTGCCATCCATTGCTCCATTTCTATTTATTTTTAATATTTCCTTTCTTGAAATGTCATGAAAACTGTTTCCTAAACTTTTTTAAAGAAATATATTGCCTTCATCAATTTTTGTTATGTGTATTTAGTTAAATCCAAATAGCTCTTCCCAACTTTTACATAACAGGGGCTTAATAAAAGAACATCAAATTGAATGGAATTACTCTTTCTTATAAATTAGTATTACTTTGATCTTTCTTCTAGCTAATTGTTGGTCTGACAATATGAAGACAGTTGAACTCTCCCATTGACCACTCTCCATTTCCCACCTATTAAGATACAGTTTATCACATTTTATGTATGTGAGATTGTTATTATAATTCATTTAATACTTTTTATTATGTGCATGCCATGTCCAGTTGCTTCTGACTTTCTTGTGGAAGATAGTTTTTATGATGAATAGTTGTGAAGATTCAAAATAATCCACAGGCCTTTGGCTTCTTTTGTTTCTTGATCTAGAACCATATTTTCCAAACTCCTTTAAGGGAAAGTACCATTCTATTTTTGTCCTTCCATCCTCCAGTGCCTAGTTATTATATGTGTACTAGCACATAGTAGGTGTTTAACCAATGCTTAATAATTGATCAGTCAGTTGAAATCACTTTCATTATCACATCACATTACACTCATCAGGGGCTCTGCACATGTGGCATGAAATAACATTTCTTGATGCCTTTGGGTGCTCATTGAAACCAACTCTGACAACTCCTTTATTTGATTCTCTATGGACATAGTCTTTATATCATTGGGTTTCACCTTCAGTAAGCATATGTTTGTCACATATCACATTCAGGTGGCATATGAATCCTAGTATTTAGACCTAACGGGAATTTTAGCAATAATCTTTATCAGGAATTCTTACTTTTTTTTTTTTGGCAGATGTGTGAAGTCTATTTTTTTTCCCCTATGGCTATTTTCACAGTGGAGTCATAACAAGTTACATGTTAAACCAATTTGGAGAATCTCCTTCTTAGAATTCCTTTTTGGGGGGCAGCTGGGTGGCTCATTGGATTGAGAGCCAGTCCTAGTGAGGGGAGGTCCTAGGTTCAAATCTGGCCTCAGATACTTTCCAGCTGTGTGACCCTGGGCAAGTCAGTTAACCCCCATTGCCTAGCCCTTACCACTCTTCTGCCTTGGAGCCAATACACAGTATTGACTCCAAGATGGAGGTAAGGATTTTATAAAAAAAAAAAAAAAGAATTCCTTTTCCATGGGCTACTACAGATGTTGTTGAATTAGTCTCTTCCTCCTTCATTCTACACTCCATGAGACTGGCAGAGTGAAATTCCTAAAACACATATCTGATCATACCATGAGACCCTGCTCAATAACCTCCAGCAGCTGCCTATTATTACCTTAGGGTCAATTACAGACTCCTTTGCTTGGCATTTAAATCCCTATACAATATACTTCCAGCCTCTCTTTCTGGACTTATTATACATTAATCATATTCACATTCCTATGTCCAATCAAACTGTCCTTGTTCAGAATAATATTTTTAAGTTCATAATATACACTGAATCACAAAGGAAAATAATGATTTTTGAAATCATGAATATAAAGAAAAATTAAGTTCATGGACCCCAAATTATGAATCCCTGATAGAATCCAAATATGTCATTTTCTAGAGTCTGAGTTCTATAAGTGCCAAGAAATTAGTTCAAGCTTGCAGTGACATTAAGAAGCACAGCTAGGATTTGACTTTAGGTTTCTAAATTCAAAACCCAGTGATCTTGCTATTATATCTCAGTTTTTCCAGTTATTTCTGGAAAACTATTTTGTTATTTGACAAAAATCACACATTAAGGGTACTAGGAAGGATAGCTAAGCAGCCCAGTGGATAGAGAGCCATGCCTAGAGAAAGACTTCAGATACTTCCTCACTGTGTGACCCTGGACAAGTCATTTGCTAGCTCTTGTCAGTCTTCTGCCTTGGAACCAATACTTAGAATTGATTCTAAGACTGAGTTTCTTTTTTTAAGAGTACTAGGAGATACAGGGAGGCTCATAAGTTGGCTGAGAGCATATTAAAATTCTTAGCATCTTCTGTTCATTTTTCTGCAATTTTGCCCCATCCCTATGAAAGTTGTGTGTTGCACTGAAATGAGGGGCATTTTGTGTTTCCATCTTCTTCATGAGTCTCCATTATAAAAACAAAGCAAAACAAAAATCATCCACCATCAAACATTCCAATACTGAGTCTCTCCATGCTGAATTAGGCTGGTCTTCTGACAGCATATACAATCCATTACAAGACTTATGTTTAATTCCTTTGCAGTGTATATTAGAATCTACCAGAACTTTTACTCAGCTGGCTAAGATTTTAAGAATCCATGGTTACCTCCATATAATTCAAACTAGGATTTTTGTGAGGGAGACAATAATAAAAGAGGTAAAATTTTAAAAAGGCTTTTAGTCCTTTAAATACATTCAGGAGTCTTCTCTATAAAGTTACTATTAATAAGGCTATAGTAACCAGAGTCTAAAACCTTAGGTCAATTAAACCTGGGTTCAAATCCTGACCTGACAAATCAATCAATAAATATTTACAAAATGCTTAATATTTGCCAGGCACTGTTAATTGTGAGGGATACCAGAAGAAGGGGGAAAAGCCCTGACTTAAAGGAGCTTTTAATTTAATGGGGGAAATAATGTGAAAAAAAAATATGTACAAAGCAAGCTTCATCAGGATTAAAGAGAAAGTAATTATCAGAGGAAAAGCACTGGAATTGCTTAGTTAACTGTTGTCCTTTGTACTTAAAGAGGACCATAATGGAGCAGTTAGAGCTCAGAAGCCACAGTTTGGGCACAAATAACCCTTATGAACATTTAGACTAGAGATGGTTTTAAGTTTGTGCAGCTCACGTTTCTTTTGAGCTAGTGAAATTCTGCTTTGCTCATAGAGTACAGCACCTTTTTTTTGATATGGGCACATCATGCATCATGGTCCTGTGCCAGTGTCTCTCATCATACACAATCAATATCGAAGTTCTTCAGAGACCTTAAGAGTTTTCTTGTATTGCTTCTTCTGATCTCTGTTTGTTACTTGCCTTATGTGAGTTATTTGTACAATAGTCTTTTGGGCAAGTATGTCTGCAACAAACTGGACAGCCCATTGCACTCTCTTCAACAGAGAGTCTGAAGACCTGACAGTTCCGCTTGAGAAAGGACCTCAGGGTACCAGATCTTATATTGCCAGGTGATCTTCAGAATCTTCTTGAGATACTTCAAATGGAAGAGATTCACTTTCCTGGTATGATGCTGATGTACTGTCCAGATTAAGAGAGTTTGGGAAAGGCTTTCTTTAGAAGGTTGGATTTTAGTTGGAACTTAAAGGAAAGCATAGAGAACTATAGTAAGAGTGGAGGAAGAAGAATGTTCTAGGTATGGAGGAAAGTTAGAACAAATGCTTACAGTCAAGAGATGGAGTATCTTATTCATGGAATAGTCTGAAGTCCAGTTTCATTGGATAGAAGAGTACATGTTGAGGGATAAGGTCTTAGAAGACTGGAAAGATAAAAGGAGCTTAGGTTATGAAGGTCTTGGAATGCCAAACAGAACATGTTACATATTATTTCAGAGATTTACCAGCTTCCTTTATAAGGCAAGTCACCTCTCTCAGCCTCAGTTTCCTCATCTAAAAAATGGGAATAATAATATTCAGAATAACTACCATCCAGTCTTGTTTTAAGGTTGAAGTGAAGTTATAGAAAGCATTTTTCATACTTAAAAAATAAAACACTTTACATACTTTACAGGGTCACATATATATCAGATATTATTGTTAACAATTAGTGTCTTTCCAATGAAACAGAACCTGTTACCTCACAAAGTAGCCTGAGTTTTTCAATTCCATTGAATTTAATAATCATTAATTTTGTACCCTATGTACAATATGTGTCTCTTACTGGGCATATAGGAAAAAAAAATTCTGATCTGAAGGATCTTGCATTTATTACTAAATTCTTCTTTATATTGAACTGAAATCTTCCATATAAAATTGAAGAGGAGGAGCTTATTACACCCATTGTGCTAACTAATAAATATCAATCAATAATTCTGCAGGAGAAATATGGTGGTGGTGGTTCATGAATTATAGAAAGACAACATTCTTTCCTCCCTCTCCATCAAAACTCTCAGAACTATCCTGAGAAGAGACATACTAACCAAGTTCTAAGAACCGAACTCTATCCACACATTCAATTCTCAAACCTCCTCCTCCTCAACTTTTATACCAAATGATTGATGGAAAGGAATAACGTGATTTATTGTACTTCTGTGTAGTTCAAGAGACAGACCATGAACCACTGTATAGAAATCACCAAGGTCACAGTCATGATTTCAACAAGCAGTTGTTGAGATTCACACTGAGAAAATCTGACTGGGAGAGGAAAGAAGTAGGAAACAAGAGGAGAAAGGGGAAGAGGGACGAGAGAGAGAGAAGGGGGTAATGAAAAGGGTGGAGAGGAAGCATGGAGAGAGAGAGAGAGAGAGAGAGAGAGAGAGAGAGAGAGAGAGAGAGAGAGAGAGAGAGAGAGAGAGAGAGAGAGAAAGTCCATGGAAATATGAGGATATTTGGGGTAGAAATGGGAATGAGAATACTTGGGCTAAGACTGGGGGTGGAGGGGTGGAGATGATTCCAAATGACCCGAGACTGAGTCTATTCCCATTCCAGTTTCTGCTCTTTTCTTTGTTGGATACTGACTTCTGTTCTCTCCCATCTCATCAGCTAAGTCTTTGAGGATCAAGTCAGCTCTGTTCTTGAGTTTTAGAAGGGGACAATATGTGCTGAGATGTCCTCATTCCTTCTTTTTCTTTGTCCCTGGAAGTGGAAACTGAAGTCAAAGAACAGAGTTTGCTGAGGAGATACATGATTGTGTGCTTGAAATATTACTTTTTGTGGTTGATGGAGTAGAAAGTTTCTCCAGGAAGAGGCAGCTTTGCAGCCGCCGCCAACGATGTGACAGATAGGGTGCCAGGCCGTCCTGCGCTTACCTCTCCTGTCTGGCTGACTGCAGCCAGAATGAAGATAATCTATGAGCAGGAGTGCACATCAACATTGCTCTCCCCTCCATATAAATCAGGAGGGGAATAATGCTTATTGAAAACAACGCTCCCAGTGCTTCTTCTCTTCACGCCTGGGGCATTATCCATCTGCTGCTGAAGGTCACATCAACCTGATGGGATGAGGGAGGTGTGTTAGAGAATAGAAGGGGTAATAATCCTTCGAAAGAGTTTAGGTCCATCATGCCAGGGTTCAAGCAATACTTTTCCTGGTACAGATGAGTATAGGCAACAATTGACTTTCAGTGACCCTTGTGAAGAGGACAAAAGAAGAAGAACCCAGTGTAAAAGGGTAGAGTGATTCTCCAAGGTAATTTATAAGGCTTTCTCCTTTTTCTCCATTGAGCTACCCTGATTTTTTCCTCAGTGGTTTGTATATATTTAAAGACACAGATACACATACACACACACACAGTCCTCTTTGCTACTAAAATAATCAAACTTGTCAGGAGCTGTATGGTGGCTATCCTCTCTAAACACAAAACCATTCCTGTGATTGAGGTAAATAGAAAGCATGTCAGTTCCCTCAGGACTGACCAGAGCAGACCAATGTAATTTCTGGTTTAGCAATTCACCTTTTCTTCCCTGTGCTGAACAGAAGGTAGGCACTTGATCAGACTCTGAGTGAAACTTGATAATGGTGGCACTTTAGATTTCAGATGTTGAGTATTATCTCAGAGGCTTTCAGGGAAGTAGTTTAAAACTTCTTCTGTACTTATATCTAACTTCCCATGCCTAATGGTGCTTCATTGACAAATTAAACCTTTTTTTGGTATCACACACATACACACACAAAACACACCTCTGGTATGAGAAGTAATGTGGTATAGTGGACAGAGATCTAGGCTCAAAGCTAGGAAGATTAGGGTTCCAGTCTCATCTTTGACTTATGGCAAATCTCTTTGTGACCTAGGAAAAATCATTTAACCGCTCAAAGATCAAGGCAAATTTGAAGGCTATAATTTGCAGAGAAGGTATGATCCCTCTTTGGTGGATGGAGTTTCCTCGCTAGGGGTTTCACTATAAATCCCCCTACCAATAGAATAAGTCCCTATCCTATTCTATCAGAGTTGCTAGTAAAACAAAACAAAACAAAAATAACCTTCAGATCTCCTTATGTTTACACTTGTATGTTTGACAAGGAACAAGTGTATATCTAACTACCTGATATCAATCACTAAGCACGATTTTTGGTGTGCATTCCAAGAATTCTTAATTTAAAGAAAAGAAATTAATGGAAGAGAAATAATCAATAATCAATTTGCATGGACTCACAGTTTTTGTTGAATGTGGTTGCACCCTTGAGTGGGGTGGGAGTGTGTGTGTGTGTGTGTGTGTGTGTGTGTGTGTGTGTAAAACTGCTTGGGGGATGGAGTTGTCAGCTTCAGAGCAACCAAAGCACTTTGTCTTGTCAGGCTTCTGGGTAATTTATCAAAGAGAATAAATAGGCAGGGTGCCTCGTGTGAATCTAATCTCCCCTAACCTGCCAGAGTAGATTCCCAAGGAAGTAGAAGAAGCCACAGGGGCTGGAGCAAGGGGATGAAGGGGATGAAAGGACACCTTTCTATGGCAAACCTCCATTTGTTCAGATTTTTTTTGTGTATAAAATGGATATATTTTTGGCCTCTGCACAAATGGACATAAATAACTGTAACCATTAGTAGCTAAAAATGGACATCCATTTTTGTATCACCAGAGAGACAGACTAATTATATTAATGTATAGTAATTATATATATTTATGTTCAGTGTCTTCACTGCAGTTCTGAGATAAAATTCTCCTTAGACCAGAATTAGTGACAAATCAGGAATGGAAGAGAGTGCCAGATTCATATTTGGGGGTGGGAGTCCCATCTGAAATATCTTTGGGTTCCTTTAAGGACAGAAAGAATGAGAAGAAGAGAGATAGAGAGTCAGAAACAGAGACAAGAAGAGACAGTGATAGGGAGAAGGAAAGAGTGAAAGAAGAGAGAAAGAGGGAGGCACAAACAGAAAAAGAGAGATGAGAAAGCAAAAATAGATTAATATAGAGAAGCAGAAACAGAGGCAGAGATATTAAAGAGACCAAAGGACAGAGAGAAAGAGATAGAATAATGAGAGGAGAGAGAGAGGGAGAGAGAGAGAGAGAGAGAGAGAGAGAGAGAGAGAGAGAGAGAGAGAGAGAGAGAGAGAGAGAGAGAGAAGGGATGGGGGAGATTGACTTCAACAATATTGGGTTAGAACACAGCACTGGCCACTAATAACTAGGTGATAACTGGGGACACGTCTGCTGGGTTGTAGTTAGAATCAGCAATGAATCTTTTATGATATCTCATTTTAAATCTGGGCAAGAAAGTTGCCTGGGTGACAAAGAAACTCCACACCTGCCGGCAGATCTGATTAGCTTCATGCTCCTGGGTGGCACCAAGGCTGAGGCAGTCAAAATGACATAGTTAATTCCTTTATTTTTACCTCCCTTCCCTGATTTTGCAGTCTCTTTTCTCTCGTGCATTAACCCCATTGGAGCTTAAAGGAGGTTCTCCTCATGTCCTAAACCTGACTGGGCTGGAAGTGGGAGTTAGGGAAAGATTTCATATCCACAGGTCATTGGCCTAATTCTCATGTTGGATAGCAGTATTGAGATTCAAATTGAAATTGAGGCTCTTATTGGTTCCCATGAATCCATGCCTTTACTATTTCTCCTACCACATGCTGTTTCATTGCTCTGATCATGGGAGACTGCCTAATAAACACCTACATTTTACTTCTTTGCCTGCTCATTTAATAGAAATGCTGTGGCCCTGGTGATTCTGGGCAGTGATCTAGGGAACAATAGAATACAGGACAATGAGGCATTTCTCTCCATTTAGCAAGTTTTTTTAAAAGGAACAACAAACCAGAGCTCTCTACATTGAAATAAATGCTATCTATCCCATGAATAAAAACGCCAAAGCAAAAGTGTATGAATGTCCCTCCACACCATCAATGGATGACTAAATGACAAAACGAAAGTGTATTTATTAAGCACTTATGATGTGTCTGGCCCTTTTGTAAGCTGTGGGGATACAAATATGAAAATCACCCACAGTCTAACTGTTGGGAATTGCATACGATGAAAAGTTCAGTTGCAGGGAGAAAGATAGGACTGAAAGTGCCAAAGGTTCTGTGGAGTGGGGGATGGATGACAAGTCCCAAGGGTCCTTAGGTTACTGGTAGTAGTCTTCAGTGTACAATGAAAAGGAAGGTAGTAAGACCTGGAGGCCTTATATAAAGGCTTTATAAAGAAAACAATAAGGATATATGGAAAAACTTGATAGTTCTCCACCTCACTGGAAGAAAAATAGAGTTAATGGCTTCTAGCTCATCCAAATTGTATGGTCTATGAAGTATACTGGATGGGTTCTAGGTAGTCTGGCCAGGGGAGGGAGTTAAAGAGGAAGGTGAGAGGAGAGGAGACCTGGTGGAAGGTCTTCCTACTCCTTAGTTATTCTGGGTAGCATTCTCACATGCACACTCCAAATACCCTTTTGTGTTCAGTCCTGCTTAGTCTTGGATCTGGGTCATCTCCATCTGGGGTGGTCTCCAACTCTTCCTCTCTAAATCTTCACAACTGATGTCACTAGCAAAGCCTCCATTGTAAGGCAGTGATAACTTGGAAAGAATACTGGGTATGGACTCAGGATTCAACCCTGGCTCTTGTCCTTACCTATGTGATTTTAAAGGAGTCATTTCAATTAACAGAGCTTTCAGTCGTTACCTATCTATACCCATGAAGGGAGTTTCTATAAGGGGAATTCCCCACCTCTGTCCCACAAACAAAAAATACCAGAGACAAAATCAGAAATAGAGACAGAGACAAAGAGAAAGGATGAATGAAAGAAGGAAGAGATACAAACTGCAAGTCTGAAGAAGAAAAAACCCAACATGATGTACTTCAACTTAAACACTGATAAAGAGATGGGTGGTTGTGTGATTTCATCTGTGTGCTTCCATTGCAAGGCTTGATCAGTTTCTGGGGCCCAAAAACATTCATCAGGGCTGATGGCCAACCTTCTGTTGTTAAGGCTTTACCAACTTATCTCTGCTAGTCCTCTCTTGCCAGACCCATCCTGGGAGTCTTTCCAGCTCATTAAGATCTGCCAGAGTTCATGTTTCATTGGCATGGCCTTCAAGAACCCAAGGTCACCTCCACACTATAGGAAGGCATTGGAGGAGGACTTCAACAAAGTATATATACTTAATTGTTATTGATATCAATATTACATTGATTATTCCTTTATAATTTTCTTTTCTATTTTTATGAACATAAACAGCAAATAAAATGGATTTTCCTACATAACTACCAAACATGGAATGTACCTGCAACTGTGGATCCCTATTATGTATAGATTGATTTTCTTATGGAATATATTTCAACATTTAATTTTCTAAGTTTTCCCATATTTCTATTATTCTTCCTTGGATTTCCTTCTGTTCTCTATGGCACATGAAAAAGAAAAGATGTTTAATTGATCCTCTTTTTCCCTCATCCCTATTCTTATCTCCCCTCTACCTCTCACTCCCAAATTTAAAAAGAAAAAGAAGAAAATGCCCTTTTAAAAACATGCATAGTCAAATGTTTCTTGTGTCCATTAACTTTTGGGCAGTAGGTTAGAAAGTATACTTTATACTCAACTTTCTGGAATCACAATTGGTCATTGCATTGATCAGACTTCTTAAGTCTTTCAAAGTTTTTTCTTTATAATTTTGTTGCATATAGTATTCTTCTAAATTTTCTCCTTTCACTCTTCATTAGTTCATATAACTCTTCTCAAATCTTCTAAAAGCATAGCTTTGATCTTTTCTAATGGTGTAATAATATCTCATTACATTTATATGTGCTAATTTGTCTATGCATCCCCCAATGATAGGTACTTACTCATATTACTGCTTATATCTAAAACTGAATTTATACTGTATCCACTTTTTCCTTTGAATCTCTGCTTAGAGTTGTCAGAGGATTGTTGTCACCTAGACTGAATTATTCAGTTATCTCTATATTATAATTCTTTATAAAGATATGTCTTCTACTTGCTAATCTTTCCAGTAGTAGTTCACAAAACTGTGTCAGAGCCATGCCTCTGCTGCCTGATGCTCTTTTGAGTAGAGTGTTTAATACTGCTTAGTCTTGGATCTAGGTCACCTGTGTTCCTGGGGTGGTCTCCAACTTTGGGAGCTGACTCTGACAGCTGTTAGAAGTTCAGAATGATGGATCTTAAAAGCCCTCTGTACCATCTCAGGACAGAGTTCTAAGACACTTCACTTTGAGGTGTCCCAGCTTGAACTCTGCTATCCCTGAGCTAATCAATGCTACTCTAGTTCTCTGTCCTTTACAAAGTCCCTACTGTGGGCTTCCAACTACCCCAGGACTTTCTCAGAAGGGCCTCTCACTTTTCCTGCATCTTAATACAGACCTTGACAGGCAAAACATGCTTTGGTTTCTAAGGAGACACTCCATTCTTGTTTTCCTTCCTTCCTTCCTTCCTTCTTTCTTTCTTTCTTTCTTTCTTTCTTTCTTTCTTTCTTTCTTTCTTTCTTTCTTTCTTTCTTTCTTTCTTTCTTTCTTTCTTTCTTTCTTTCTTTCTTTCTTTCTTTCTTTCTTTCTTTCTTTCACCCTTACCTTCCATCTTGGAGTCAATACTGTGTATTGGCTCCAAGGCAGAAGAGTGGCAAGGGCTAGGCAATGGGGGTCAAATGACTTCCTAGGGTCACACAACTGGAAAGTATCTGAGGCCAGATTTGAACCTAGGACCTTCCATCTCTAGGCCTAGCTCTCAATCCACTGAGCTACCCAGATGCTCCCTCCATTCTTGTTTTTCATCATTCATACTGACTCTTCAGGCAGTTTCCTTTCTTATGGTTCCTTGCCTTCTATCTGAATTTTTTATGCAATCCTGGGTTGGATAAAGTTATTTTCTATAGCTTCTAATTGGATTTTTCTTTTTGAGTTTTATTCAATCCACTGAGATTTTAGGTTTTTGTTGGAATAGATCTCGATGAGCTAAACACCCTGTTTCTGTTCCAATAGCTATCTTGCCAGAAACTCACCTTTACACTTCCCAAAACTATGACATCTATGATCTCAAACCAGATGTCACAGTATAAGTTGAAGGAACTGAATTTTGGGTCCATAAAGAAGACGACTCAGGATGCTATGATATTTGTCTTCAAATATATATGAAGGAGGAATTAGAATTGCCTCATTTGACTTCAGAGAGCACAATTAAAAACAATGGATGAAAGTTCAAAATTCAAATTAAAACTCAATATCATGAAAAACTTTCAAATCATTTGGACCATCCAAAAATTGGAATGGCTTCTCTCAAGAAGTAGAGGGTTGCTATTCAATGGAAATCCTCAAAAAGAGGCAGGGTAACTAGCAACTTATCTGGAATAATATAGTGGGAATTTCTTTTGGTTACAGGTTAGATTAGATGGCTTCTAAGATCTCTTCCAGTTCTTATATTCAATGATAATATGTCCATAGATTTAGAGCTTGAAAAGATGTCAGATATAATTTAGTCTAACCTCTTCACTTTATAGATGAAGAATCAAGCCCAGAGAAGTTAAATCGCTAGTTTAAGGTTACAGAGATGGTAAGTCATAGTGTGCAAATTTAAACCTAGGTCTTTTGATACAATGGCCATTGTTCTTTCCATTATAGCCAGACCCTTGCAATATGGGCAAGGCTGGAATCATTATCCTCATTCTATATATGTGAAAAATAAGGTTCAGAATAATAGAATTTTTAAATTTAATAGAGCCTCCAAATTAATTTTATCCTCATCATACATTAGAACTGAGGGAATTGAGCCTTAGAGACATGGAATGATTTGTATAAGATCATGCATACAAGTAATGATAGGAGCTTGTATTAGAACCCAGATTTCTTGATTCTCCATTTAATAAATTTCCCCATTTCAATCTTACTTTCTTTAGCATACACTGGAATTTCTACTATAATATCTGAATTTCCACTTCTTTTTATAGAATTTGTAACATAATTTTGCCATTTTCTATGATTATAGACCTGAATAACTAAATCTTTTCATGCTTTTGTCATGCCTTACTTGTGTTTGTAGAATACAAACAAAAACTCAGATGCTTGGAAAGGACCTTCATCTGCTTAATGAGTGGGAGGGTACATATAAACTCACAAAACTCCATCATTTATACTACTGTAAAAGATAAATCTATTTGGCCAACTAGTGTCCCTGCATGGAACTATGCACATACATGAGGGAATGAATGCACTGTCTGGGGGTTAGGTTGGCTGCTATGCAATGTCATATTAAAGGGTGATCTGGACTAGCATTATGAATAGATTTTCATGCATAAAAAATCTTCCTCTCAGAATACACACAATACCTAAAACCCCATTATTAATGATTCATTCCTTGGACCTTGAAGGATGTGCAGTCTTCTAAGAGTGCTATTGAAATGCAGTCTTGGAAGCAGTAATGCTACAAAATGGTATCCGCTATTATTTAAGAGCCAGATCTTCCAAAATTGAACATAGGATCACTGCCTGGTCTTGAGGTAAAAAATGAGAGTAGGATATAGCTAAGTAGGGAGAAGGGGCTAAATAGAGATCTGGGTGGGCCCCCAAAGTGAGATTCTTTTTACTTCACATTTTTGTCTTAGGACAGCTCTTGAGAGGATTCTTAAGAAACCTTGGAAACAGCATTTGGAAGGGGCAAAGAAGGTACTTTTCATACAGTTATTGAGCATATTTTCTAGATTTCAAAGTAGATATTAACTTTTTGGTTAATGTACATTCTTAAGAAATTATTGAGATTTTATGGGGCAACATGAACCTCTCATAATTTATTCCCATTCTCTTACTAGGAATGGTATCTTTGCTGAGCTGAATGGTTCTGACTACATTTGGTCTTTTTTGTTATTTTTTTTCCAGAAAGGGAGGAAGATGTAGTAAGAGAGAGTTAAAATAGATTTTTATTCGTTGAAAAAATAAAATACAATAAGGGAGATGAGTTAGATATCTTGAGATCTCTTATTGGCTGTTGTACTATGCTTCTATCAACCATGTCTGACTATAATAGTTCACTTTGACCTCTCACTTTTCTGGCCTCTTTTTTATACTTAACTATTTAGTTTAACAGTTTTTGAAGGGCTGCTACATTCATTCTACACTGCAGCATTTAACTACTTCCTAATTTTTCCATAGGTATTAGTTTGAAAGCTAGATTATAAGTTCTCTAAGGACAAATAGCTCACAAATGTAACAAATGTCAAATGAAATAAGTTCCTGTATTTGCAATATACATGGTGTCCCAAAAAATCTGAGTACACTTTTAGTTTCTATAGCTTAAAACAATAGTTTAAGTGCTTTTATGGATTTTGTGTATTGGACTCACATACTAGAAATATTATTTATAATATCATTATGAAGAATATATGATAAATAGGTTGCTCCTATACATGATGCTAGGTATTATGTTGTCCTTCAATGTTTTCTTTCATTTAACTAGATTCACTCTCTTTCCCTTACTTCAAAGAACTCTTCCTATCTCACTTGTCTGACTCAGTAGAGGTTTACCTGCCCCTCTTCAGCTTTCCTCTGCTAACTCACTGGCTTGATATTTATTAGAGCTAAGCATATCAGAATCGAAACAATTGTAGATCTTAATAATAGTAGGCAATTATAGATTAGAGACAAACTAATCTAACTTTTGTCCTGTGTGTGAATTCTTCTTTAGTATCCCTTATAGGGATAGGGATATATATAGGGATATATCCCTTATAGGGATATAGGGTAGGCATTTAATTTCTTGCTCCTCCCATCTTCATATTTTAACTTTGTAACTTTGTGTGAGTCACTTAAATTCTTTGTTCTTCAGACAACTTCTTAGGACTTATCATAATATCCCATAGACACTACAATCTTGTTCTGAGGAAGATCCCTCAAGAGGGAGTTCCTATACCCAGAGTTTCTCATGCTTGATTTACATCCTTTGTTAATTAATCGTTTTAGCTCCTTGCATGACACCGTGAGTATGTTTGGCACTTAGAAACTCCCTTCCCTAACTACCATTCCTATATATTGTCTTCCCCACTCATACACAAGCTCTTTGAGGGCCTAAATTATCTTTTTATTTTTTAACCCTTAACTTCTACCTTAGAATCAATACTAAGTATCAGTTCCAAGGCAGAAAAACTATAAAGGCTAAGAATTTGGGGTTAAGTGATTTGCACAGCTAGGAACTGTCTGAGGTGAGATTGGAACCAAGAATCTCCCATCTCTAGGTTTGACTCTATCCACTGGACCATCTAGTTAGCACTCCATGTTATTCATTATATTACTATCCTTAAAGTTTAGTATAATAACTGGAAAACATGGTTTCATAAATTCTTTTTTATTAATTTGTTCACTCATTCAAATATTGGGAAATAAAATAAGAAGTATAAGATGGAATAGATTAGAGAAAGCTTGGAAGGCAGGCAAAGGAGATAAAATTGCCTACATGGACTGAGTAAGGAAATCAGATTTCTACTGAATGTAAGCTCTTTGATGGCAGGAACTTTATTAACTTTGTTCTGATTTCATCTAGCCAGTATCATGCACATATTAATATAGTAAACATTTACTATATATTTTTCAGCAGATTGATTATATATGAGTGATGACTCCCTTTCTCACACTGATTAACAGTCCTCTTTAGGACTGAGAAGATGGTCTCAAAGAACTGCTGCCGTTGATAGTCATTAGTAGCAGCCAACTTGGTGATCAGATTCTCTCAGTTTACTAAGTCTGGTCCATGGATGGCAAATACTCTGTCCTTGGGTTCATATGTGATGGCAGTCAATCTTGGTAGGCATGCCGAATCCTCATCTTCACTGTCATAGGTCTCAAGAACCCAGGGTCACCTGAGCTTCAAGAGGAGACATTGGGGTAACATCTTTGAAGCTTTAAATTTAAATTGTCACATTATTATGATGACACTGACATCCTATTTCATACCTCACAAAGATATGAAAAAGGTATGGCTCTAGGCTTTAAAAGGACAGCATAGTGAACTGTATGGGATTTTTGTGTCCTACCAAAAAGGAAAAGCTTTAAATATGGGATTGGTGACAAACACGCTGTTGCAAAAAAAGATCAATTTATTTAAACTTGGTAACAGTTGTCACCAGGCTTGCCATAGGATAATGAATTTTTGGCCACAGAAACTCTTAAAGACCATCTTGTAAGTCATGGAGGATTTCAATCTATATCAATAGAAACATGCTGATATAAACACAGATCCTTGAAATATTAAAAAGATAGTGCTGATAATGATGATAAATAAACAGGCATAGTCCATAAAAGCACTTTCATATATATTGTCTAATTTCATAATTCTAGACTTAAGCCTAAATTCCCTAAAATATTCAGAGGAGGGAAAATGTATAATCTATTTCTAGGGTCTTATTTGATATCTATGAATTAACATTTCTACTGTTTCTTAATATCATCATTCATTCAGGTTAACTCTATGTCTCATAGATTTTTATATTCATGTTCATCAAGTAGTTGTGGAATGCACTTGGTCTAGTCAAACTAGAGATCCAATTCATTTGGGGAAATGAATTCACACACACACACACACACACAAATTAAATAATACAAACTACAAATACCTGTAAATACCAAATCCCTTTCCTATGCCTGACTTAAATTCACATGATAAACCATAAATTCCAAAGAGAGCCCACTGATTGATCTCTCAAGAAAACATTAAGGTATGGAAAGGTTGCATTACATAAAAATAGTCATCTAAACTGCATTTGGAGTATAAGCCTTCAGGGACTTTGCCCAGCACTTGTGTCAGGCAGAAAAGCCCTATCTGTATAATCAAGAGCTTAATTGAAGGTTTAATCACCAGTAGAAATGCCAACATTAAAATCTTTTAGGCCCAAGACTTTGAGGTGCAATCCGCAAGTGAGGAAAGACTGCATATATTTGCACAAATGAAACTAATTTCCATTCCTGTGAACTATAGAATTAGTCACTCCATATTTATGCTTACCACTGGTCTGTGCATTGTAGTCTACTATTCTAATCACTCACAATTCTTTTCTATTTTCTCTCAAAATGGATAAAAATGAATTCTAGAGGTATGAAAGGAGTGCCTGGTGTTGTTTCCTCACTCATTCCAATGTGGTAGGAAGAAGCCCAGGATGCTGAGCGTAGGAGTCTGAAGGGTTCTCCACTCCAGGTTGACCTTTGACTTTGAGAACAGAAGAGGAAGAAAGTAAAAACCTGAATGAGCCATTTTCTTGGACTGGTGTAGTTTTATATGACAGCTCATTTTTACACCATTTGATTTCACCCTCTAGTGGTATATGAAGATATGGACTCCATTGTGAGATTTCACTGTAATCAAAAGGTTAGCCTGAAGAGAATTTTCATCACAGGTCAACCTCTCCTCTTCCATCTGTGACTTAAGAAACCTCAGAATTCCTGGAATCCCACTTAACTACTCATACTCCAGGAGGCCTCTACAGGGGATTTTATCTCCTAGGAATGTAATAGAGAAGGGATCAATACCTAGAATTCTAAATAGCAGTAAGGCAAATACTGGAGCAGCTAGCTAGTATCAAGGATTAAGTTTAGAGTCTGGAGTCAGGATATTTGAGTACAAATCCAGCCTCAGACTTTACTAGCTGTATGACCCTAGGCAAGTCACTTTGCCTCTGTTTCCTCATTTATAAAATGAGCCTGAAAAGGAAATGGCAAATCACTCTAGAATCTTTGCCAGGAAAATCCTGAATGGGGTCATGAAAAGTTGGACACAACAGAAACAGCACAAGACAAACACTAATAAGGGAAGGACCAGCTGCTGCATGATCGAAGACCTAGGTTCCTTGGGAATATGTTTTCTGTGAGAGCCCATTTATATTAAAGATATGCAGAAAGAACTGAAGGAAACTCATGTTAATCTGAGGGATGGTCAGTACCAAGATAGCCTACAACTGCCTGGGCTTCTTATTGGGCATTATAGACAAGCTTGCTCCTAAAAACCTAGGGCTGCAATTAAGGGACAAGAGTTGGAGTGCTAGGTTGGAGACATCTGTGAATGTTTTGTGCTATAGAGAGGCTTTATATCTGGTCTGTGCTTTAGAAACATATGGCATTCAAAGTCACTCAACAGCAGATCTGATGCTTCTATAGATAGGGTCAGAAGCACAGACAGTTCCTGGTTGCTGTCACGCTGATTAGCTTGGACAGTAGGTGCAGTAGAACTGGCATAAGTACCTGGCATAGGAATAGCCTATGGTCTCCCAGCTCTTCTATATGACTACTGGCAAAATGTCTTCATAAGGTCTGAAGTGTACTGGGAATGTGTGAGCAATTCTTGACATGCTTTGCAAGTTGCAATTAAATATTCACAGAACAAAAATTGATGTGTAAGCCTGCTGAGTACATGAATTATGTGCATAGGGTGCATTAATACAGGTGAATAGTTTTCCTGAAATTGTATACATCTTAATAACCTTTTGTATGAGCTCAACACTGGTGGCCACACATTCCCTTTGTGTGTGTGTTTAACTATATCAAGTGCGATTGCTCCAAATCCATTCCTCATCTGAATTACCAAATCATAACTGGATATTTCTATTTGATTTACATGCCATTACATTTACTGAAACCACTCCTTATCACCAAAGCATGACTTTTCTTTCCATGCCAATTCTGTTTCAGATTGCTTCTCCTAGAAGAGTTCTTACAATGGTACTACTTGGTGATAAAGCTCATTTAAAAATGTATAATTTCCATTTCCCCTAAAACTTAAAATCTATTGTCCTGCTTGGAGCTGTCTACAGACCTGAAAAATAGATGTGTTCTTTCATGAACTGTTATTTTCCTCATTAAACTATAATCTCTTTGAGGGTTATGTCCTATTTCTTTGAAGCTTTTTGTAATGCCCAATAAAAGTCTTTGTAGAAAGTGGGCAGCTAGGAATAGAGCTGTGGGCTTGGAAGTAGGAAGACTCATCTTTATTTTTAAAATTTAAACTGATTCGTGTATTCATTTGTTACATTAAAATACCCATAAAACACCTTCATTCTCTCCCCTCCCAAATTAGAGAAGGTATCATTTCATAAAAATATGCATGTACATATACAATTATGTCTTGCTTATTTCTATTTATCAATTCTTTTTCTGGAGATGGACATACACAAGTCATTGTTCAAACAATATTTCTGTTGCTGTACATAATGTTCTCTTGGTTCTGATGGTAGGAAGATTCGTCTTCATCACTTAAAATCCAGCCTCAGCCACTCACTAGTTGTGTGACCCTGAGCAAGTCACTTACTCCTGTTTGCCTCAGTACTTCATCTGTAAAAAGAGAATGAAGAAGGAATATGGCAGGGGGCAGCTGGGTAGCTCAGTGGATTGAGAACCAAGCCTAGAGATGGGAGGTCCTAGGTTCAAATCTGGCCTCAGCCACTTCCTAGCTGTGTGACCCTGGGCAAGTCACTTGACCCCCATTACCTAGCCCTTACCACTCTTCTGCCTTGGAGCCAATACACAGTATTGACTCCAAGATGGAAGGTAAGGGTTTAAAAAAAAAAGAAGAAGAAGGAATATGGCAAACTGCTCCATTATCTTTGCCAATAACACCCAAAAACAGGGTCATGAAGAGTTGGGCATGACTGAAACAAATGGACAACAAAGAAAGTGGTCTCTTAATCATTTTCACTGATTGATTCTATGACTTATTTTCTCCATTACGTTATGAAGCATAGGAGTGCATCCTGCCATCCACAGAGTGAAACTATATTTCCAAGTGTTTATTTCAGGAAAGTGAATCAGTCAAATAATAGTCCATTGCCATGTGGCTATTTCATTGCTTACATCACAATCAGATATTATCTTTTTTTCCTGCTACTTATTTTTTTAACCTCAGTAGAAGTATTTAATAACTAGTTTGTGGGTTTTTGCATACAAACCTAGTCTTAACTAAATTTGAATTCAATCTTTAGTTGAGACAATGGTGGCAAATATTGACTGTGGCACAGAATTATGAGAAACCCCTGAGTAGTCAGCTCCAGGGGACCTAGATCTATTTTTTAATACTAGTTATTGATTTCTGCAAACAGGCTTTCCCTGCGGCTCCTGCAGATCTTGGTGTTTAGGTGAAGTATTGCAAGGTGATGGATAGTGAGGGCAAGTCCATTTTCTCTTTGTTCATCTACATTCTTATTAATAATAATATCTTTCATTTATACCTCCTTTCATCCTCAAGCATCCTAAAGTGCTTTGCAAATGTAATAATGCCATACAGTGAAATCCATCACCTCCCCCTGAGGTGGAACACTGTGGTTGTCTAGCAACCCTCAGCCATGCTGCATGGCTGCTTAGGACATAAGGTGAGATGCAATGGACTTGCATTTGAGGAAGATACCTCGATAACAAACGCGACTCAAAATCCTGACCTGACCTCGGTACCAATGGACATATGCTCACTGAAGTGGCTTTCTGTTGACTAGAGTGGGTCAGCAACATAAAATCAGGGCATTCTTAAGGAGCGAGTAAATGTTAACCACTCAAATCAGTGCTAAGCTTTTAAAGGTAGAGGTGTGTGTGTGTGTGTGTGTGTGTGTGTGTGTGTGTGTGTGTGTGTGTGTTGTGTGTACACCTGTGCATTTGCAGGGGGGTGATGATGACTTGATTAACAATAGTCTGCTTATTATCATGTTTTGATTATTCTCTTCATACTAAATTTTCTCATCCGTTTTTCTATGTCTGATCTGAAACCTCTTTTACTCAAAGAGAATATACATCAAGGCCATTTGCTAGATTTCTGTAAACAAAGATAGAACCTAGACCACACAGGGGAAATGCGCCTTTGATCCTCTTTGCCTTGTTCCTTGACTCTTGACTAAAAAAATGAAAATCAGAGAAAATGGTGCAATAGTGGATATTTAAGGAATGATATATTCTTGAATGATGTTTCTTTAATTTGAGTTATTTTAAGACTTTTAGATTATTACCTGAGGGAATTAATCCATTTTTCTACCTTTATTTAGAAAACTCCATGCCAATCAATAAAGTTTTGGGATTTGTCTGCTACATTAGTTTTCATATTTTGTTGCTTTCAGGATCGCTTTACACTTAAAAATTATGAAGAACCGCCCAAAGAACTTTTGTTTATGTGAGTTATATCTATCAATAGTTGCTATAGGACAATGGATAGAGCACCAGGCCTAGAGAGAAGGGAAGTCCTGGATTCAAATTTGACCTTATCTATTTCCTGTCTCTGTGACTCTGGACAAGTCACTTAACCCCAATTGCCTAGTCCTTACTGTTTTATTTTTTTAATTAAAAAAAAAAAACAAACTCTTTTCTTCTGTCTTAGAATTGATACTAAGTTTTGTTTCCAAGGTAGAAGGGTATGCTGTCCATTGAGTCACCCAGTTACTTTGACTTTACCATTTTTCTGCCTTGGGACTGATACTTAGTATTGATTCTAAGACAAAAGATAAAGTTTTTGTTTGTTTATTTGTTTGTTTTGTTACTGGGGTAAAAATGATACAATGAAAAGAGTTTTTCTCCATGTGGACCCTCTCCCACCTATCCCCCAAAAGATAAGGATCCAGAGGGGTTCTTATATCATACTTTGAGAACCTTTGATATAACATATCAGTCTGAGTCACTAGAATATAAGCTCAATGTAAGAGCTAGCAATGCATTCTATTTATCTTTCTAAGCTTTTTAGTGCTAGGCATCACATCTGTTATGTAGTAGAGCACTAAATAGATGTTTTGTGAATTTATCAGAGAAGGAGTGACTGCTCCCCTCACTCAGGCCCTTTTTTATCTCAACCTGATACTCTTAGGACTCCTCTCCCCAGTCTTCACCATAACCAAATTTACTTTCTTATAGTCCCCTTTGCCTTTAGAGAATCTTAGTTCCTTACTGCCCATTCATACCGAAATGCTCAGTCAAGCAAGTCATCAAATTTGTTTACAAATCCGAAGTAACCTCCCCTTCTGTGTGACCATCAATAAGTCACTTCCTCAGTCCCAACTTCACTTTCCTTGTCTGTACAAGGGAGTGCCTGATAACTGCACTTGCATTCAGGTTTGTTGTGAGAACATTTCTTTAAAACACTTTATTCAATTAAATTATGTTAAACTGATCATAAGAAATCGAAACCAGATTTCTGTGCTCACAGGGCTTACTATGATCTCCAGTGGCTAGGAATATGACTCTTTTAGACCAGACACTGGTAACTGCCTCCGCTAATGACTATAAGGATCAACAGATGGGTAGACTGGAGTGGTGAATGACATCAGCTGCCACTACCTATTTATCCTTGCTGCCTCTAACCTTGTGTGTTCAAGGGAAGATCAGAAATTACATTCACTTATTGTCACTTGTCCACTGAAAACATGTGGCTTATACTTTTGATTTGTGGAAGCAAAGCTCAGGTCTTGCAAAGAAAGGTGGTAAAGGATGGAGGGAGTTCATTTCTTTCTCAATCTGAGGCTTCCTCCTTGTTCTAGAAGAGCTCACTGACACTTTTTATGTAGGGGAAAGAGGGTTGTTCTTTTTTTTTTTCCCCTGACTCATTTACCATGCAAAAAAAAAAAAATAGATCCTATACCAAGATTCCCTAGACGATTTCTTAGTGCTCCCACAAGATATACAGTGGTGTGCTTCCGTAGATCCTTGGGTGGAAAAAGTTCCCTTTTGTGTGGGAACCTATGAAGAGGAACAACTTCCTTGGGGACTCATATCTGGCCTTGCACAATTAGTAGTAAAAATAATGAAGTTTTATTTGGGAAGTTTAAGTCACTTGAGAATTCAGGTTCTGGCCATGTAGTCTACATAAAATCTTGTGTGTGTTTTTCCTTAGATTGAAAAAACAGGTTGTTTTGAAACTTTGAAATCCACCTTTTGTGTATTGGTTTGTAAATGTCTTTCTGAGAAGAGCACTGAGCTTCTTTGAGAGAATGGGCAGGGGTACTATAAGGTCTGCTCCCTGTCCTCCTGAATAGACAAGTCAGGTAGGCTTCAGTCCTAAGAAAGTGAGGCAATCTCAACCTGCATTTATTAAGCGCCTGCTCTGGGCTAGGCACTGTACTAAGTGCTGGGGTTACAAAGCAAGCCAAAAAAAGAAAATCAAAATGAAAAAACAAACAAACTGTATTCAAGGAGTTTACTCTCTAATGGGGGAGCTAACATACAAACAACTACAAACCATAAGCATACAAGATAAAATAAACTGCTAAGAAAGGCACTACTGTTAAGAGGAATTGGGGAAAGAGGGGAGGGCAGCTGAGTGGCTCAGTGGATTGAGAGCCAGGCCTAGAGATGGAAGGTCCTAGGTTCAAATCTGGCCTCAGTCACTTAACCCCCATTGCCCAGCTCTTATCACTCTTAGGATACATAGTATTGACTTCAAGATGGAAGGCAAGGGTTTAAAAAAAAAAAAGAGTAATTGGTAAAGTCATCTTAGGAAGGACATAGTTAGGAAGGACCTCAGAGTTTATCTAGCCCAAGCTTCTCATTTTACGTATTGGGAAATTGAGGCCCAGAGATGTTAAGCATTTGTTCAAAATCAGGGGCAAAACTGTTATTCTTACCCACAACCTCTGACTTCCAAATCAATCACTTGGAACCACAGTTGCCACTTAGTCCATCCTATATCCAATTAAGTAGGTTCTTTCCAACCTCTTTGACAAATGGTCATCTAATCTTTACTTGGAAACTTCTAGACAGGAAGAACCTACCACATGCCAAGTTAAGCTATTCCACTTTTGACTAGTTATAAGGTAGGAGGAAATTTACTTACCCTGAGCTCAACAAAATTGGTGTCTGCACTATTTCTACCCATTGCATCTATTTCAGTGCACTAGAATCAACCCCTCTTGCCCAAGAGAGCCCTTCAGATTTTTAAGGATAGCCATCATACCCCCTTTACCCCAAACTCTTTTCCAGGGTTAGTATTCTTAGATCCTTTAACTTATCCCCAAATGTCAAGATCTCAAGACCTTTCAGCATCATAAATGTTGTCCTCTGAAAACTCTTCCAAGTTATTGATGTCCTTTCTAAAATGTTGTAGCCAGGGGCAGCTAGGTGGCTCAGTGGATAGAGTATTAGGTCGGGAGTTAAGAGGACTTGGGTTCAAACCTGGCCTCAGTCAGCTGTGTGACCCTGGGCAAGTCATTTAACCCCACATACCTAGTCTTTACTGTTCTTCTGCTGATCCTTGTATAGAATCTAAGCCAGAAAGTAAGGGTTTAAAAAAAACTAAAATGAATTAGCCAGAAGTAACCAATATATTCCATATATAATCTGACGTAGGAAAAGCACAGTGAAGTCTCCTCTTCCTCTACCTAGACCCTTTTCTTTAAATGTGACCCAAAGTCCTCATGCTAGCTTTATTTGTCAAATAGCATGTTGAATTCATTCAACTTATAATTCATAAAACCTCCAAATCTTTTTCAGAACAAAATATCATGCCCCATATCATGCCTATGGTGTTCTTTATTTTTTTTTATTTGAATTAGTTTATTTAGTCAATTTAGAACATTATTCCTTGGTTACAATAATCACATTATTTCCCTCCCTCCCCTCCACCCACTCTTCCCGCAGCCCATGCGCAATTCCACTGGGTATTACTTGTGTCCTTGATCAGAACCTATTTCCATGTTGTTGGTGCTTGCATTAGGATGTTCATTTAGAGTTTCCATCCCCAATCCTATCCCTTCGACCCATGCATTCAAGCAGTTGTTTTTCTTCTGTATTTCTACTCCCACAGGTTTTCCTTTGAATGTGGATGGTGTTCTTTCTCGTAAATCCCTCAGAGTTGTTCAGGATCACTGCATTGCCACTAATGGAGAAGTCCATTACGTTCGATTGTACCACAGTGTATCAGTCTGTGTACCATGTTCTCCTGGTTCTGCTCCTCTCACTCTGCATCAGTTCCTGGAGGTTGTTCCAGTCATGTTCTTAAAAAAAAAAAAAAAACTTAAATAAATTATTTTCATTCATCAATCTTTTAAATTTCATCTTATTTGACTTGACCCACCATTCTAGCCTACTGAAATCTTTCTGGATCATGATCCTCATTCAGTATATTAGCTATCTCTCTAACTTTGTGTCCCCCATAAAGTTGCTAAAGATGCCATATGTATGTTTATAAATAGCAGAAAGGCAAGGACAAATACTTGGGACATCCAAATGGAAAACTTCCTCCAAGTTGATACCAAACCATTAAGGACAACTCACTTGCTGTAAATCTACGAACAATACTGTTATTCTTTCACTCCTTTTTTTTCCAAGAAAAACATGAAAAAAATCTGTTAAATATTCTTCTTAAATCTATATCAACCATATCTATAATATTCCCTCAATATATCAGTTTCACAATCCTATCAAACATAAAACTGTGTATATCCTTTGACCTAGAAGTACTACTATTACTACTAGGTCTATATCCCAAAGAGATTAAAGATGGGGTGGGGGAGGGAATCTACCTGTACAAAAATGTTTATAGCACTTCTTTTTATAGTGACAGAGAATTGGAAACTGAAGGGATGATCTTCAGTTGGGAAAAGACTGAACAAATTATGGTATATGCTTGTAATGGAATATTATTGTGCCATAAGAAATGACAAATAAGGTGATCACAAAAAACAAACAACAACAACAAAACAAACCTGGGAAGATTTCTATGAAGTGATGCAAAGTAAAGTGGACAGTACCAGGAAAACATTGTATACAGTAACAACACTAATGTATGGTAATCAACTATGAATGACTTTATTATCAGCAAGACAAAAATCCAAGATAACTCTAAGGGATTTATGAAAAAAGGATATCCACAACCATAGAAGGAATAGATGGCATTCAAATGAGATTGAAACATATCATTCTTTACTTTATTTTCCCCATAAATTTTTCTATAGGGTAAGTGATATGTGTCTTTTTCACAATATGACATAGAAATATGTATTATTTGATAATATGTGTACTACATATATCATGCTTTCTTGGGAGGGGGAGACAGGTGTGAGGTAGGGAGAAAATATGGATTTCAAAATGTCAAAAAGTGAATTAAAAATTGCATGGACATATAATCTGGGAAAAAATTAAAGAAAAACAGAAAATGAGATTAGCTTGACATTTTCTCCTCTTGACTAAGCCAGGCTTGGTCTTTATAATTGTCATTTTATTTTATTTTCTAAATGCTCACTGCCAATTTCTTAAATAGCATTCTCTAGAATTTAACCAGTCAACAAAGTCAAGTTCATAGACATGACATTTGTGAACTCAACTTTAATAAAAAAATAAATAAAACATCAGGACATTTACCCTCCTTAAAAGATATTTACAACTCCTTTTCTGAAGAGTTGTATCAAGAGCTTTAGGAACTTGCTCAATATCATATAGTCAGTATTGTTCCAGAGGCAGGACTTGAATCCACACCTTTCTGACACCAAGTTCAGCTTTATCAATTATACCATTCTATCTCTCCTCTAATATAGATTTTAAAATTTACTTCTTGTTGTTGTTGTTGTTGAAATCCCTAGCTTGTATCAACTTCAAAACATTTTGAGCTTTAGAATTGGTGGCCTTATCCTAATATGACCATAATATTTTGAATTCATGTCCCCTACTATGTCCTAGATTCCTTCCTCTGTACACATGGAGTTTAAAAACAATTGCTTAGTGAATTCCTTATAGTTTTACATAGGTATCCTTAGAAAACTATGCCTTGTTCTGAGACATGATTCCTTGTGTTTCACTGATGACTACTTTCGTGGACTTTGTCCTCTGTGAATCTCTCAGAGTTATTCTTCCTACATTGTAAATGCTCTCTAGAATTAAGTTAGATGGCTATTTGTAAGCATTTCCTCTAGTCTTCATTTCCAGTTTAAGGGTCTTTTTATTACATTAACAAGATTCTAGGCACTTGTGAAGAACAAACTATATCTGGTAGTTCTTATATTGTATAGCTAGAGCCCAAATATGCCTCTTCTCTCCTCTGACATTGCCTCCACTTTGATATGAGGTTCCTCATCACTTCATACTTGAGCTATTATTATAGCCTGTTGGTGGGTCTGTCTGACTCCTCACCCCAATGAGTCCCTCATTAAACTACCAAAGTGATTTCCTCTCTACCTGGCAAAGTCCTATTTAACCTAACCCTTTTCTACCTTCCTCATCTTCTTATACCTTACATTCTATCATGTATTCTTCAATCCTGTGGCACTTCCTGGCTGTTCCACAAATAAGAATCCATCTCTCAACTCCAGTCTTTTCCTCTGGTTATCTATAATGCCTGGAATACTCTCTCTCCTCAATTCTGCTTTTTGGGTTCCCTGGTTTCCTTTAAGTAAGTCCTAATTAAAATTCTATCTTTTACTTGAAACCTTTCCCAATCTCTTTTAATTCTGGTACCTTTCTTTTGTCAATTATTTTCTATTTATCTTATATATAGCTTATTTTGTATATTTGTTTGCATGTTTTCCCTCCCATTAGATTATGAGCTCCTTGAAGGCAGGGGCTGTTTTTTTGTCCTTTTTCTCAGCCCTAGCCACCTAGTTCTTAGCACAGTGCCTGGCACATAGCAGGCAGGCACTTCATAAATGCGGATTGACTGATTAATCCCAATTATTGTGAATATAGAAGCTTCTGAACTATTTGCATGTATTGAAATTTACATTATTTGAAGCTATAATTATGTAAAATATGATAATTGGATCCAGCTAAATGGAAATATACAGTGTGAATTCAAATAATATCACCACTCCAGGGGGATTTTTTTTCATTATTTGGGATTATGACATATACCATGCATCAGAAATTCAAATCCTATCTTCAAATGTGATCTTATTAACCAGATGGTAAGAAGGGCTTTTCTTTTCTGAAGCCTTTGACTTCAATCAGTAGCAGCCACCACAAAACAAAAATCTAATCCCATTCTATTTTCAGTTTCCTACTCAAGATTTCTTAATCATGATTTGTAGATTGGGAGGACCATATCATTTGTGGTTATGTGAATCACTAGAGCTGGATAACAATCATAATGTTTGACTAGAATCAGGAAATACTCAGACACAGTGAGTCCATGCATATACCCAGGAAAAAAGAGGTCTTCTCATTACTAGTACCAGGTTCAGAGATCGCTGCCTCTCTATCTTACCAACTAGCATTCACCACCCACCATGCCTCCTTTCTTCTGATTCTGCTTGAATCTCTCACTTGGTAGCATCTTCTACATTATCATTTCTTAGTTTCATTCTCAGTTGGTCTAACTCTCTCCTCTATTACTTATCTCTCAGTGTTCTGTAGTCCCTCTCTTCTCTCTGTCACATTCTCCCAACCTTCTTACAAAGGTCAGGATTCCTATCTATATTTTCAGGTTCTTTTCTTTTTTTTTGTTTTTACTTTAAGGTCTTTGTTTTCTTTAAAGGGTTGATCCATTCATCTCTTATGACATGGAGAGTGGAGAAGTTTACTTCTAGTGCCCCTCACCTTCTCTTTCAGGTTCAAAAACTCATTTGCAAAAGATTTATCATCATGGCAAACAACTTTGAACTAGAGAAATGAGGTGGAGAAGATGTAGAGTTCTGGGGGAGTAGGAGGTATTTAAGTGAACTTGACTGGAGCCTGCACACACAGAACACAAAGTGCACATCTGTCATGGAACAGCAAGGAAAGGGGAGGAAGAGAAGCATGTTGGAGAGTTTAAATCTTGTGTTAAGTTCCCCATCCCTTCTCAGTTTAGGGAGGACCCAACCCCAAGCATGGCTCATTGAGATGGGCAGGCGTTGGCGAATCTGTCTTTCTATGTATATTTATGTAGACTACCAGGCATCCCTGTGAGGAGCTGTTGCTTGTTATCTTGACTGATTACAGGCGAGTGACTGCACTCCTATAGCAGCAGCCACGCATTAGCTTTGGCATAGCAGACAGAAATCATCAACGTATTCCAACCACATCCGCCCCTGGAGGTGAATATTCAACAGGAATTGATCCTTCTTAATGAGAACAAAGTTCTCGGCTGCTTCGATTAACACCAGTGGAATTTTAAACAGTTAATTATGACAAAAAGCTTCGTGTGTGTCCAGCCATTGGTGTTGGAAAGAGCACTCAAGTGGATGAGAGTAACTGGTGTGTTTACCACAGGGCACTCTCCATCTTTCTGGGATGTGAGGTGTTGCATATGAAGAAGACGCATTTATGCTGGGTGAATACCGTGGATAGGGCACCCACAGGAACATCCTTGGCACCATGCCCACTCGAGGCTGCCAAGGAATTATTTTGCTTTGCACTTAAGGAAATCACTCTGGCCAGAAGCTCTCTTGTCACCACCTCTGCTCTTCTCTTGTGGCAGGTAATTGGATGTTATGTGACGATGAAGATGAATGGGGTAGCTCAGGGGGGTGGATAGGGAGTCACAAAAGAAAGTAGCCTCTTTCCCTGAAAGCTTGCCTGAAGACCCCTTTCCCAAAGCCAAATGAACGTAATTAAGAATGGGCTGAAATGGACAAGAAGACACGATAATTGATTGTGGCCTTTCCTTCTGGCAGCTGCACTTAATTAACCTTTAGATTCAAATATCAAGTAGTGTCGAGACGGAGAGGTGTGGGGATAGCACAGCCTGCATGCACCCTGCCTTTCTCTGTAGGGTGGAGGATCTAGATGTTGGAGGCAACTGTGGAATTGGGCAAACCAGGGTTTGTATTATCTCTACACTATACCCTTAGCAAGTAGTCACATAGCTTCCCCTAGAAGACCTAGAATGTCAGTGGACTCAATGCCTCATCTAGTAGCTCAATACAGTTCTAATTGTAAGGAACTTTTCCTGCATTTTTAGCCCAAATCTGCCTCTTCTTTATAACTTCTACCTGTTACTTGTAGCTCTGCCCTGTATGTCCAAGAAAGCTCTTCTGAGTCATAGCCCTTTAAATAAACCAAGGTGATTATTATAGTCTAGTCTCCCTTGAAGACTTGGGTCTTCTCTTCTCCATGTTATAAGTGACTTGCCCAGGATCATCCTAATTGATGGACATGGAACTTCAACTCAGTCTCCTGACTTCGAGTTCTGAGGTCTATCCTTCCAGCCCCTTGGTTTCTAATCCTCTCCCTACCCTTGCCATCTTGTTCTAAAAATCATCTAGCTTTTTGGTATCTTTCTGCTCAGAATTGAGGACAGTGCTTATAGGTGTGTGTTTACTATAGAAGGGAACAGCAGTATTTTTTTCTGGACACCATTTATCTAATAACACAATCTAAGCTATTACTACTTATTTTAGGCCACCATGTCACACCACTAATTCCTATTAACCTTGCTGCCCACAAAAATTTCCAAGAATTTTTTCCCCACATGAACTATATCTCTTCTATCTTGGGCATAGACAATTTATGCTTTGAGTTTAAGTCCAGGACTTAACACTTTCCTCTATTTCATTTCATGATTAAAAAATTGCACACATGCATGTAGAATTTATTGCTAAAGAAAAATGAGTACATGTATCACCTTGCCTTCTTTGCAGAGGGTGGAGTAGAGGAGAGTATAGTTATGGAATATTACATATACTCTCAGTCTGAGTTATTATGTTGATTAGTTTAACTGAACTGCTTTTTGTTTGTTTGTTTTGCCCTTTTAAATTTCACGTTTTTAAATAAGAGTTGAACATCTGGGTAGGGTAATGGGGTTATATTCAGAAAAGAAGTTGATTTTAAAACAATATATTGACAAAGTTTATAAAATTCTTTTAAAGCTATTAGAGGAAGATAGTCCTCAAATTAAAGAAGGCAGCTACGTAGCTCAGTGTATTGAGAGCCAGGCATAGAGATGGGAGCTCCTGGGTTCAAATCTGGCCTTAGACATTTCCTGGCTGTATAACTCTGGGCAAGATATTTAACTCCCATATGTTATGCTCTTTTCCCTTGGAACCAATGCACACTATTGATTCTAAGGCAGAAGGAAAGGATTTTTTAAAAGGCATTAAAATGACCACCTGAAAGTATTTGAAGACTATACAGCTGAGTTTTTATTAGGTTTCTTGCCAGCCTAGTTGGACTTCCCAAATGCTTTATGTCATTGTCTCACTGAGCTGAGATCTGACCAGTGATCTGTTATTGGATGTCATCCTTGTAGCAACTACATCTTTCAAAGGATAGGTCTCATGGTCAGTAAAGAAAGTAGCATCAGTCCTTTACTTGCCTTTTGAAACCAAGTGGTTCATTCTTTCAGAATTGAGAAAGATAAGAGCAGAGACCCCCTCCTTCTCAAAGCAGGGTTCAGGGGAGATAGCAGATGTAATGGGTTGACTCAGAGAGAGGAGAGGGGGTTTGAAGATTTCCCTCCCTTCCCTCCTTAGTTATGGCTGCCCTCCCAAATTTGCTCTTGTCCCTCTTGTCCCCTCTCTACTACTCAAGACCAAAGGGTTTCCCCTTGATCCATTTACTTACACTTGATTCACAGCTTGGGGAAAAGATAGCTATTTAATGTCAACTTAACTCAATCTGGATAATACAAAGGAAAACCTGACAGAGAAAGAATGGGAAAGGAAAGTAGGGAAAGGGGGTCCCTGTCTCTATCTAAACCTTTTTCCCTTCCTCCTTGAGTTTGGGGGGAACTCAGGCTTTGGCAGCCTGAGTCCCCAGAGGGAAAGTCAGGTTGACTCACCCTGGATTTGGCCCCTTGGCCACAGTTCAGACCCAGGCAACAGGAGCTGAAGTAAAGTTTGACAGATTCAAAAATGCCTTTCTCAGGTTTCCCTTCAATAGTTTTTTTTTTTCAATTTGGAAATGTTTGGGGGAAAGATTTCCAGTCACAAACAGGAAAAAGTGGGTAACCCTCAGAAGAAAAGTCTTATTCAACCTTCTCTCTTAGGCTTCTCCCCACTGAGAGAGACCAATTCCTCTCTGAGTCTTCTCCTCCTCAAGATTCCAAACTCCTTGGGCCCCTCCCCCATCAAGGTGATCAATTCCACACACTCTTCAGTCTGGCACTTTTCTTGTGTGCCAGACTCTGTCACTTTGAATTTTCACCTAAAGAGATTACACTTACTCTGAGTAGAGCCATCTTTAGGAAAGCACAGGCCCTCCAGATGTGTACGGACTTCAGAGATCATCTAAGCCAAACCATATATAAAAGAATTCTATCTACATCTACACTATTTCTCAAACCAATCTTGACTGTGAATCACTAAAATACTGAAATTCCCCACCACAAACTCATCCATCCTCTTGATCAGCAGCCCTTAAAATCCTGGTAGATCTATGGTAGGTCTGGAAGCCAGAGACAGCTGGAGTAAGAAGAAAGCAGACTGTAGAAAGGATAATGAAAACTCAGCATTTTATATTTGTAGCTTTCCCAATGTATAAACTTTTAGTTTAAAATGTGGTTTGGAAAAATTTTCTGTAAACTGGTTTAGGGTTGAGGACCAGAGGTAAGGAGGTAGCACACTACAATACACTCACCCCATGGCCTTTCACCCTCTATTTAAAGACCTCAATTCTAGCTGCTCGGGGGGACACAAGATAATCACCATTTTGGCCAATTTCAGAGTAATCTCTGGAGACATTCCATTCCACTTTTGGACAGCTATAATTTTTAGAAAATGCTTACAGGTAGTTGGGTACTCTGGTCAAAGTTACTTAGTGAACTGGACTCCATCCAGCCCAGCTCTGTAGTTCCATGCCTGGGAACTGGAAATGATGATCTTTGACTCTCTCAATCCACATTTTAGTGTCAACGCCTGATGAAACAGCATCAGCTACAATTATCTTTGAGGAGTGCTGCCAGGAGGATAATACAAATTGGACAGGGCTACAAGGTGTAGGCAACTTATCATCTAGAAGCTTCTGACCTGTGGGGTAAAAGAGGACATTCTTTCCTAATTTAAGCCCAGTTGGAATTCTTTATTCAATATGACTTCTCAAGTCCTGGTGTGAAACCATCAGCAATAGGAACCTAATATATGACCTGTGAATACTTTAAGAGCAGAGTTCATGCCTCATCTCCTATGTGATCAGCAGACTGCAGATGAAAAGGGGACATCTAAAGGACAACTCATTTGAAGTGACAGACCTGGCAAGACTATGTGGTTGTTTCTGCATGTGTTGTTATGTGTCCTGCCTCAATTTATTCCAAAGTAAACTCTTAAGAAACTCAGTACATTCTGGTTTTGATCCACTCCTTCCCTCTCCCTACCATTAGGTTTCATATTCAGAGCTATACCTAGTTTGGAATAATCAGAGCTTTGTCACAAAGTGATGGACTCCTATAATCCTTGCATTATTTCAACAGCCCAAGGGCAATAGAGTTCAATTCCTAAATATTAAGGATGATTAGTTAAAATGGGAATCTGCCAGATGACAAAAAGATGTGATCTTTTGCCCCAATCTTGCATAGTGTTCTCCCCAACAATGGCTTCACATATATGTCCTATGGTGTCTGTCCCCACACCATCCCCCTCAGCTGAGATTACACTTTGGGTTGATTGTCATTTTGAGTACATACCCAGGGTTCTGCAATGTCTAGCTATGGCTCTCTTCACATTTTATCCTTTTTAATAATAAGAGCCTTAATCCTGTGAAGGCCCAAATCTGAGAGTAGGGCCACAGCATATATACAACATGGCTATACATTTTGGGAGTCAAAAAAGAAATGATTCATCCCTGGGACTCTTCTATTCCAAACTGTAGTTTGTAGCTGCTGCAGCAGCAGCCTTCCCTCGCCTAAGGAGGTGGACAAGAGGCAACAAATGGCTGGCCATATTTGAACCATTAGCATTGCTTACCCCTCCCCAGAAACAAGCCTGGAGTCAGGAAGTCTCATCTTACTGAGTTTAGATCAGAACACAGATACTTACTTGCTTATGTGACCCTGGACAAGTCACTTAACCCCTTTTGCCCCAGTTTCCTCACCTGTAAAATGAGCTGGAGAAATAAATGACAAACCACTCTAGAACCTTTGCCAAGAAAACCCCAGTGGGGTCAGGAAGAATCAGAAATGACTGAAAAATAATAGGAAAATTGAAAATCCCCTCCCTCATGAAAGAGGCACCAGGGTTACAAAGGTTATCTCAAGATGGTATGGTAATAATCACAGATAAGGTCATCTCCTAACTACCAAGAATGTGTATAATAAAGCTCTGTGTTTTGTTTTGTTTTTCAACACCAACACCAAGTCTTCAAACAAATTTAATACTTACTGTCAGTGGGCATCCCATATTTAAGTTTCATTGGAATAAAAAACTGACCCTTACTTAGTGACCTTAACAGTACTGAGAATGCATTGCTAAATGTCTGTTACATTGCATCTGAAAATGGGTTAAAAAGTTTTTGTTTTGTTTTAGTGAAGTATTTAAAATATGACATCTCCTATGAACAATGAAGTGGTTTTAAAAAATCCTTTGCAAAAGAAACATTACAGTATTTATGCCATCGGGTATAAGGGTATATTAGACTAGGGGGACAATGAGGTGGACTAGAAAGAACATTGCCCTTCAACTGGCTTCAAGTACTAACTAGGTATGTCTTTATGTCCTTGGACAAGCTTTTCTAGACCTCACTTCCCTCATCTCTATAGAAGGTTTAATAATATTTGCAGAGATAACATAGAGGAGTGTATAGACTACCCTTAGCAGAGTCAGAAAGACTTGGATTCAGGAATTATGCTCAAAGGGCACTAAAAGACTGTCTGCCCTTTGATCCAGCCATAGCACTGCTGGGTTTGTACCCCAAAGAGATAATTAGGAAAAAGATTTGTACAAAAATATTCATAGCTGCGCTCTTTGTGGTGGCAAAAAATTGGAAAATGAGGGGATGCCCTTCAATTGGGGAATGGCTGAACAAATTGTGGTATGTTGGTGATGGAATACTATTGTGCTCAAAGGAATAATAAAGTGGAGGAGTTCCATGGAGACTGGAACAACCTCCAGGAAGTGATGCAGAGTGAGAGGAGCAGAACCAGGAAAACATTATACACAGAGACTGATACACTGTGGTACAAGAGAATGTAATGGTCTTCTCCACTAGCAGCAATGAAATGATCCAGGACAATTCTGAGGAATTTATGAGAAAGAACACTATCCACATCCAGAGAAAGAACTGTGGGAAAAGAAACGCAGAAGAAAAACAACTGCTTGAATACATGGGTTGAGGGGATATGTTTGGGCATATAGACTCTAAATGAGCATCCTAGTGCAAACACCAACAACATGGAAATAGGTTTTGATCAAGGACACATGTAATACCCAGTGAAATTGCTTGTCAGCTACAACAGGAAGGATGGGGAAAGGGGAGGGAGGGAAATAATGTAACTCTTGTAACGAAGGAATAATGTTCTAAATTGACTAAATAACTTTTTTTTAAATAAATAAATGTCAATATAAACACAAAAAATAAAAACATATCAATTCTTAGTGTCTCAGCTTCAAATTTCATCAGTTTCATAAAAAAGAAAAAAAAAAGAAAGACTTGGATTCTGTTTCTGCTTTAGACCTATAATTGTGAGAAAATCAGTTGCTTTCTCAGCACTGCAGGCTACTGTGCCATGGCTTTAAGTTATAATTCAGTTTCAGTCTTCATTAGTGAAAGGAGTTTCTATACAGTTATTCCCTATGCGAATGAAATCATAAGTCTGAACCCTTGCCCCAAAAAGGAAAAGAAGAGAAATTTCTCTCCTATGTGTTACATCAAGCACTTTCCAAGTATTGTCTCAGTTGATCCTCACAACCCTATGAGGTAGGTATGTTTATTATTTCTATTTTACAGTTGAAGAAACTGAGGCAGATAGTAATTAAGTGACTTGCCCAGGATCACATAGGAAGTAAATGTTTGAGATTGTATTTGAACTCAATTCTTCCTGACTCCAGGTCCAGCTCTATCCACAGCACTGCCTAGCAGTCACAAATAATAAATAAAATAGTCTCTCTCCCTCACAAAGGTGATGAGAAAAAGGCACTTTGTCAGATGTCAATGACATAAATTGGAATTATCATAAGAATCATACACTTTTGTCCTCCTAGAGAGAAGAGCTAAGGAAGAGGAATAATTCTAATGGAAAGGTAACTAGCTAACCAAGAAGCCAGGAGACTTATAATCTGGTTTTACCACTCACAAACTCTATTTGTACAGTTAATTGTGCTTCTGTTTCCACATCTGTGAAATAAGGGCATTTGGAATAGATTATGTGAACAATTATGCTACTATAGTAATCAAATAAACAAATTCCAAACCAATTTCAGTTCAGATAGATATCTCAGAGGCAGATAGAGTGGAGTTTTTGCTCCTTGTGGAGCTATTCAGTGTGGGAAAAGAAATCCTTTATTATTGAGCAAAATGCTTTTTGGATAACTTTTAAATTTCTATAATTTGGAATTTAACAACATGTCAATATCTTAAAATCCATCATTTATTTGGTGTGGAGACTTCTAGCCACATAAATCCCATTTTAGAGAATGCCCAAGGCTTAGAGACTTTAAATTTGTTGTTCAAAATCACATAGCTAATAAATGGCAGAGGTAGAATTTCAAGAGAAGTCTTCTTGATTCCAAATCCAGCTTACCATTCCTCTACTCTGCCTCTTAAATTCTTACTGAATTAAAATCTTTTAAGGCTTTCAAAGCATTTCATGTACTTTCTCTTATTTGAGCTTCACCAAAAAAAAAAATCCAACTATGATATGGATACTATGCCCATTATTATATATTTCCATTTTACAGATGAAGAAACTGAGATTTCCACAGAGGGTATATTGCCTGCCTAAGGTCATGCAGTAAATGCCAGAAGCAATCTTAAAAACTAGGTCTTTTTTTTTTTTTTGACAAGTCAAGGAACCTAAAGGAACCATCCTCCCACTCTTTTCTTAACCCCCAAACAATCTGGATTTCAACCTTATGATTCCACTGAAAATGCCCTCTCCAAAGGTACTAGTGATCTCTTAGTTGCTAAATGCAATGGCAAGTTCTTAGTCTTCATTATCCTTGACCTCTTTGTAGCCTTTAATACTGATATCCATCCTCTCTTCCTTGATTTTCTCTTTTCTATAGGTTTCTGGAACACTACTGTCTCCTGGTTCTCCTCCTACCAATGTGCTCCTTCTCTGCTTCCTTTGCAGGATGCTTTTCCAAATCACACTTTCTGAGTGTAGGTTCTGTTCTTGGCCCTTTTCTCTTTTCTCACTATACTACTTCATTTGGTAGTCTCATCAGCTTCCAAGATTTAATTACCATCTCTATGCTGATGACTCTCAAATCTACTAATCCTGCCTCAATCTCTCTGTTGACTTCCAATCTCACATCTCCTCCTCAATCTGCCTTTCAGACACCTGCAACTGAATGCTTAGTAAACATTTTAGACTCCACATGTCCAAAAGAGGACTCATTATCTTTACCCTAAAACCTCCTCTCCTCCTACCTTCACTATTACTGTAGAAAGCAGATGTCATGTTCCCAGTCCCTCAGACTAGAAACCTAGGAGTCTTCCTAGACTCCTCACTAGATCTCACCTCCCTTATCCAATCTGCCATGGTCTGTAGACTTCTCCTTTGCAAATTCTCTCAGATATGACTCCTCTTTTCTAGCACTGCCATCACACTGGTATAGCCTTCACATCTCATATCTGGTCTATGACTTCTGAGGTCTAAAGTCTGTCAGCCTCAGGGCTCTCTCTGCTCTAATCCATTTTCCATTCAGCCACAGAACTGATTGTCCCTAAAACATGGATCTAATCATGTTGACCCTTTGCTTAATAAACTCTAGTAGATCTCTGTTGTCTCCAGGATCAAATACAAAATGTCCTGCTTGGCATTCAAAGCTCAAAATTCTCAAAATTCAAAACTACCTAATCTTTGTATATTTACTCCCAATAAGTAGTCTTCTATCCAGTAACACTGGCCTCTTGGCTGTTCCATGAATAAAACACTCAATCTCATGCCTCTGGGCATTTAATCTGTTTAGCTACCCACCTCTCCCCATGCTCTTTTCTCCATTTCAATTAATGACCTCTCTAGTTTCCTTTAAGTTTCAACTAATATCCCTTCTTTTCCTAGAAGACTTTCCCATCCCTTCTTGATTCTAGTGTCTTTACTCTTTTAGTTATTTCTTATTTATCCCCTATATGGCTAGCTTTGAATAGGTTTGGTTGTATGTTGTCTCTTCCATTAGACTAAGTTCCTTGAAGGTAGGAGCTGTCTTATGACTATTTGATTCCTCAGGAATATACAGTGCCTGGCACATAATAGATACATAAAAAATATCGATTGATTGATTCACTATGTCACTATGTCTATCAAATAAAATGCCCCATGGATAAAATTCTGATGCTACAAAATTATTCACAGAAGTGATTTGGTGGTCAAACTATTTATGGATATTGTTTTCCTAGTACAGATTGTAAATGTGGAAATCTAGAAGTTCCCAGTTTATTTAGTAGGGAGGTAGAAACCCCAGGTTTTGACCTTGTCACAGGAGAGTTTCCCCCCTGAGGGAAGGTCCTACTTCACCAGACAATAGACAATCCACTTCAGGTGGGAGATAAACCCAATCCAAAGTTAAGTGACTCTTTGGCACAGTAGGTAGTGCATCAGCCTTCAAACTGAAGGTCCCCAGTTCCATCCTCAGGAGGGTGTGATATACTGGGAAAGGCTTCTGGAGACCTAGAGTCACTTGACCCAGATTGGGTTTATCTCCCACCTGAAGTGGATGTCTATTAGGACCTTACCTCAGGGGGAAAACTCTCCTGTGACAAGGTCAAAACCTGGGGTTTCTACCTCCCTACTAAATAAACTGGGGACTTCTAGATTTCCACATTGACAAATCAAATCCCTAGGACTCAATGGATGAGATTATGGAATTCAAGAGGAAGATAACAACAAAATTAAGAATGTTTAAGTTAGTCACATCTACACAAGGTAAAATGAATAAGTACCTCCTTCTTGATTTTGAGTAGATCATTTTACACTTTGTAAAGGGTGTGATATCTTGAGTGGCTCACAAGCTGAATGACCCATTTGCAGATTTTCAAGCATGGAAAAGTGGGAATGACCCATTCACAGCTTGTAAAGGAAATATAAAAAAAAGTGTTGACATTTCCTTGATCTTTTAGCTCCTCTAACAGTTTTATGGACTTATAGAATGGCTATTTCCTGGCCAAACTTGGTATGCTTCAAAAGCCAGTCAACTCTGGAGACAAACATACTCCTTAAAGAATCAGTTAAGAGAAATTATTTCTTATAGTGTATTTCTTACAGTACATGAAAATATATTTCTCCTTCTCCCTCTTATTCCTTTCCCCCGCCCCTGTTAGGAATGGAGTCTTGAATCAGAGAAACTTGTCTAGTAGGAGATAAGAGGTCCAATAGAATGCAGACCCAGAGAGTTCAGTTAAAAAGTTGTGTTATGGAGGAGCAGAGCAGGCCTAGGGAATCCAACTGAGATACCTGCTCAAGTTATACAGCAGGAGAACATCAGAAGAGAAAAAAAAGAAAAGAAAACATCAGGGACTATGAGTTTAAATGGTGTACATTCTCCTGGTTATGTATTTTCTTTACAAGTGTGCCTCTCTTACTGTATACACTCTATGTGTGTGCCCATTCTTACAACTGTGCAGTGGCTATTTGTGGGAAAAAAAAAACTACACAATAAGTGAATAGCATAGCCACTCAAGGTCTTACACCTTTTGTAAGATACAAAATGATCGGCTCAGAATTGGACAAAAACTATCCTTTACAAGGCACAAATATTTCATTGTCTTACTACCCACCCTTCTATATATTCTAAAGCTATCAAATGATTTGGGTGGGGGGTAGGAATCAATTGATTAGGGTTCCATGATCCACTATCCCACTACAACTACAGCTGACTGGTATAATTGAAATCATAGGGATGTTATGAGAGGCAAATGATATATTGTTGGTGAACATTTTTTCAAAAGAATAATCTTTTCATTTTATATAGTACTTCATGCTTTTGAAAAAATGTTCACCAACAGTATTTCATTTATTCCTTACAACAACTCTATGACATAGACAGTCTCATTTTACAGATGAGTAAACTGAAGTGTGGGGGGAGGTAGATGACTTGCCTAAGGTGAAACATTTCTTTTGTGTACCAGCCCTTTAGTGAATACTTTGGTTATGACTGTTGAAAAGGTGATTAACTTCTTTGTACCAAGCTCATAAGCTATGAATGTGCTCAGCAATGCAGTAACGGAAGAGACTATGATAGTTGCCTCCCCTTGGGATAATGCCCTGATGTACAGAACATTCTCAATGTCTATGAAAGGAAATGATACACTCAGCTCTCTCCATATATAGCAAATTCCTCTCTGGGTACTTTTCCTTTAATATGAATCATTCCCTTCTTCACCTGTTCCTCATTTCTGTTTTATTTGTTAACTCTCAACAACAGTGATGGGGAATGATTAAATGAATCCCTTATGCTTGAACTACTGCTTTCCTATAAATCACTGATGGTTTAATCTATGACTTGAGCTCTAGTCTGAAACCAATGGAAATGTCCAGTGATTACTTCAGTTGCTGATCCATTATATAAGCCATTCTCCCTTGGACTGGCATGGCAAACTGTGAGAGGGGATTTAGCCTTCATTCATCAGGACATGAATTCCTTGGAGATTCAGAGGGCTCACATTTCACCTAGCCCTGCCCCAGGAGGCCAATGATATCAGTCAGACCATTATGTCAATCAAACACTATGCATAGCCACTAAATAAAGACATGGTTCCCTACCCTTGAGAAGTTTTCAAGTGGAATATGTAAGGGTGAGACTAGACAGATGAAAAAGCCCAAAGTATCATGAGGATGAAGAAAATTTGCAAGTCATGTATAGCATTCCGTATATAGTAAAAATATTCCACTCAGATTTGGTTGAATTGCAAAGATGAATGATGTCATCAGTAGGGATACTATTTTCACCAACCAGAATGCAACCCCTTCATACCTTAAGAGATAACAAGTGGGTATTCACAAGTGGGTGGGGGAGATTCAGGGAATTATTACCTTAAGGCCAACTTCTCTAAATTTCACTACTAGGCTGCTCTTTGCTCTTTTTTTGCAGGCACAGCACCTTTACCCTACCCCACCCCCAACACACATACATACATGCATGCAGTCTTCCCTTGGGTTTGTACTAGAAAACTTTTTTAGTTGGAGAACTTAGTAAGAATGGACTAGAACTCAGCCCACTTCTCTCACTAGAGATGAGGGGACTGAAACACAGAGCTGTTAAATGCCCAAAGTCACATAAGGAGCAAGCACAAAGGATAGCATTTGAATCCGAGTTGAGAGTTATGACTCAAAATCCAATCTTTTGGGCTGCACCATGTAGCCTTCCACTGGCACAGGCTTAGAGAACATGGGACTGCTGCCTTGCCGTGAAGAGGCATCCTAGTAGGGCTTGTGTGAATAGAGTCAGTTCTCTATTTGGTAAGATGGAATTCAATTCTAGGTTTTGTGTAAGACTTTCCCCTTTCTCAGAGAGAATGATTAGGCAGAGTTGGTAGGAGAGGAGAGTTGGACTTCTGGCTCTGGACCTCCAAAGAGGGCAGAGTGATTCCAGGCTTTCTTCAGGAAGACATCCTTGGAAAGTATGTTCTCTCTTAAAGTCTGAAGACAGAACAACTCTTCCAAGAGCTCCCCCATTCTTGCAGTCACAAAACTTGGAGTAATCATTTTCCCTGCTAATGGGAAAAGTCACAGGCATATGTCCAGGCTCAAGTCCTAGAAAATATACACTTCATATAATACTGTGAACTTGTGGTGGGAGAAACCCTCTGAATCTCCATTTGTTCTTACATTATGCTGCCTCCCACTTTTCTATGGAAAAAAAAAGCAGGAAAGAGCCAGGCAGTCACCTTAGAGCTCTGGTCAGCTCAGTGTGCTAAAAATACCCAAGACTGCTGCTAGGAAGTTAACCTAGAAACCTGGCTTCTTTTCCCATGTTAGAGTTTAATGTTTCATCTTTATTTTGTGGCTATTACACACACACACACACACACACACACACACACACACTCACACTCACTCACACACACTCACAAGTTTTTATTGCCCTGACCTCCTTTCTGGATCCATCTCTGCATTTGCCAAACATCCCAGTTAGAGAGGCAGGGGTGGTGGAAAGGTGGGCGAAGTGGAAGTGTATCTTCCCTTCCACAGACACTTCCAAAGGGTAAAACACTGAGCCCAAACTCCTCGAAATGCTCAATTCCCTACCTAGCCTTCCAAAGGAATGGAGAATCCGTCTACCAGACAGGTTCATTAACAAATTAATAGAATAATCAGCAGGGCTTTGTGTGCATTTTGGAGATAAAAAACTGGTAACTGCATTCTTTGACTCTTTAATGGGCCGATAAGCACCCACTATCTGCACTGTGACTGAGCTAATCGTACAGATAACAGAGGTTAAATCAATCCTGAGTTCTGGTGAGGGCATTTGCAGATGGAACTACTTCCCAAGGAGTTGGGGGAAGGAGCTCAGGTATTTTTGAATGTGATAAAAGGGAAAAGCTGAAAGGAGACTGAAAAAAAAAAAACCCAACAAATTGGAAAAGAAATGTTTTGTACTAGATTGTAAAAATCCAAGGAGCCTTGATCTAGGGGACAGTGCCAGCAAACCAGCTTTGTAAGTTTGGAAGTAGTAGAATGCTTTTTGGATGGATGTCTGCACTTGAAGGGCTTTGACTTTCCTCCCCCCCCCCTTCCTTTTTTGCCCTCCAGCTTGAAAATGGAGTGAATGTGATTGTTTCTGACAGTGAAGGACTAATAGCTCAGGTATTCCGCAGTCAGATGCTAGGCAGACTTCCCATACTCGCCTGAAGCCAGCCATAGCTCTTCTCTGCCCCACAGCAGCATGTTCTGCTCCTTGGGCTCTGCACTGCCCCACTAAGCAGCTCCATCTGGAAATGGCCATGACAACCCCTACCTTCCCCAGCTTTTCTACATGTGATCTCCTCCAGGGTTTTGTCACTGACTGAATCTCTGCTCCCCCTCTCTGGTGCAGCTCATTTGAAAAATCCTTGTGTCCCAAGGGAAGGAAAGAGATGTAATGGTATATAGGGCAGCTGCTGCATGGGTCAGAAGCTGATCTCTCACTATGCCACTAACACAGAAGTGTGAGCCAAATGGCCAGCAGATCAAAGGCGAGAACAGCAGGAAAGGGAAGCTATGAAAAGTCAGACAGCTAGCACTCAGTTGGAATATTTTCTCCCAGTTCTAGAGACCTTAGGATGGACATCTAGTCAATAGCTTTGTCTAGTAACCTATGCCAAATGCTGAGAGAAATTAGAAAGGAAGAAGATAGCACGTTCCCAGATCAGAGTAATTTTGTAGACTTAGAGCAGAAGTAAGCTTAGAGATCATTTAGTTCAACCCACCTCATTTTATTGACTAGGTACATAAGGACCACAAAGTATAACCACTTTTTCAATCAACAACTATTTCAGAAGCACCTTTTATGTGTAAAGTCACATCATCAACAAGTGCAGAGATCAATTTGAACTCAGGTCCCCCAACTCATTCCATTTTGCTGAACCATATTGCTTAGAGAATTTTTCACTAAAAGGGAAAGGTAATAGAGATACATAAAAATGCAATTAAATCATGGCCTGAGACAGGATTGAATTCATGTTTTCACTGACATTGGATCCCTGATGAGCAATCTTCTTTGACCAAGACCAGAGCTGCAGCTTTTTACTAGTTAGAATCAAAGAATTATTGAAGGTCTTGAAAGATTAAATGATTTGCCTTATCACATAGCTACTATGTGCCAGAGGTAGCACTTGAACATGGGTCTTTCTGACTCCATAACTATATTGACTCTGTATAGCTATAACTATATATATTTGATTAATTAGAAACATAATAAACATATTGAATGATTGAACCAATTAACAAGTATTTATTGAATATCTAATGTTGTTTCATCACTCCTCCATAATCTATAATGGATTATTAAATTTGATATACAGATTTTTAGGTCATATATACTACCTGTGGAAATCATTTTATGGAATTTTACATTATTTAACAAAACACTCCTTTCTAACCCCATGTAAATACAATTTAGATAACTTAATTGATAACAGGTCTAAACCATGTGAAAATTATAGAATCATAGAATTTCAGAGATAGAACTTTGAGGATCCAAATTATTATTATTATTATTTTAGTCTTTGACTCCTCAGGGCTTGGTATACTGCCTTTGAGATAGTTGGTGCTTAATTAATATTTGTTGAATTAAATTAGATCATCTACTTCAATTCTTGAATTTTACAAATGATACATATTGAAACCTAATGAGGTTAAAAGAGCAATGTGCCCATTATTAAATACTGAATGAGTGGAAGATATGGAAATAGTTATCAAGGGATCATAGTATCTTAGAGATGGAGTAGGCTTTGGAGATTACTTAATATAAACTTTATTCATAGCATGAATGTTCCCTATAGCAACCCTTAAAAGTGGTCATTCTGTTTCCATTTTAAAATGTCCAGTAGTAGTCAATTCACAGTACCTATCATATCTTTGTATTGCCCCCATTAGTAGAAATTTTTCTCTATTTTGAGATAAAATATACCTTTCTACAAACTATTCAGTGGTTCCAGTTCCATCATCTGGATGCAAGCAGAAGAATCTAATATCTTCTTTTTCTACTTACTTACTTATTTACTAGTTTCTTTGCTTCTGCCTACTCACAGGTCCACATATCCCCAAACATTTTTTAAACTCTTACCTTTTGTCTCAAGATCAATGCTAAGTATTGGTTCTAAAGCAGAAGATTGGTAAAGGCTAGGCAATGGGGATTAAGTGACTTGCTCAGGGTCACACAGCTGGGAAGTGTCTGAGGCCAGTATCTCCCATCTCTAGGCCTCTTTCTCAATCCACTGAGCTATTCAGCTGCCCCCAGCAATCATTAAAAAAAAACAAAACCTCAATTTACCTTTCTATGACTTATAGTTATCAACTGGAATCTTTCCTTCAATAGCCAAACTAGAAAAATAGTTGTCTATAAACTTTGCCTCTCTCCTTTCCTCTCCTCTTTTCAACCCTGTGCAATCTATCTCTGACATCATCATTTGCTGAAACTGCCTTTTCCAAAGTCACCAATGATCTCTTAAATTTCAATCTGATGGTCTTTTCTCAGTCCTCACCCTTCTTAGCCCCTCTATAGTACTTGACACTGTTAGTCATCCTCTCCTGGTGGATACTCTCTCCTCCCTACTTTTTTTCATGATACTGCTTTATCTTGGTTCTTATTCAACCTGTTTGGACTCTACTTCTCATTTTCACTTGCAGGCTTATCATTCAAACCATTCTCACTAACTGTAGGTATGCCACAATAAACCATAAGAATGATCTTTTGTCTGTCTAATTATATCTCATTTGGAGACATCATATGCCATAGACATATGGATCCCAGATCCACGTGTTTTGCCCTTATTTCTCAACTCAAGTATAGTCCTGCATGATCAACTGTCTAATGGATGTCTAGTGGAAAAATGTTAAACTCTAAATGTTCAAAAGAGAGCTTAATTCTGCCCTCTGCCATCTACCCCAAATCTATCTCTCTTCTGAACTTCCTTATTTCCATCTGAGAACCACTCTTCTTCTAACAGCCCAGGCTCACAACCTCAGTATCACCTCAATGCCTCACTTTTACTCATATCTAATCAGTTTCCAAATCTTGTCTTTCCATAATATTTCTACAGTCTTCCACATTTATCCCTGTTTTCTAATCCCCATTGCCTTCACCCCTAATATAGGGCTTCCTCACCTCTCTTGTGAACTGTTGCAATAGCTTCCTAATTGGTCACCCTGCCTCAAGCCCCATTCCACTCTAATACAAATCTGCTAATGTGATTTTCCTAATGGGTAAGTCTTACCATGTGGCTACCCCACATCCCTTAACCTAGAGAAACTCCCTATTAGTTCCAATTGTAAATATGAACTCCTCCATTTGGCACGAATAATTCTTAACAACATGGCCTCAACATACCTTTAAAGACTTACTACATAATATTCCTTGAGTAGAATCTCAAGATTAAAATATCCCTTAAGATATACAAAGGCAGATGAAAGGTAAGAATTTAAAAATAAAATGGGATGCATGTATTTCTTTTCCAGAATATGTCAATACAATTTTTCAATACAGTATTTACTTTCAGACATATCATAGTACAAGTTCTTTTTTTCTCTCCCAACCTTCTCCCCTTTCCAAGAAAGTAGGAAAATAATATAGGTTATACATATGTGAGTACATATGTATAACCTATATTATTTTCTTACATATCTTCATGTACATCATGTTGTGAAAGAAGACACACATTGCCTACACAAGTGAAAGGTTCATTGAGGAAGTAATGTAAAGAATGGCATATTGAAATTTGCATTTGGACTTTGTCTCTTAATTCTCTGGTGGTGGATAGCTTTTCTTTATTTTGTCATGAGATTCTTGGAGTTGTCTGGAATCTTAGCCTTATTGATAATAGTTAAGTCATTCACAGTTGATCATTGTGTCTTATTGTTGTTATCTACAGTGTTCCCCTGGTTCTGCTCATTTTACTTTGTTTCACTTCATAAAAGTCTTTCCAGTTTTTTTTTGTGATCATCTTGTTTTGTCATTTCTTCTGGTACAATAGGTTTCCATTACAAGCATATATCACAACTTTTTCAGCTGTTCCCAAACTGATGAACATCACTTCAGTTTCAAGTTATTTGTCACCACAAAAAGAGCTACTATAAATATTTTTGTGCAGGTAGCTTCTTTTTCACTATCTTTAATTTCTTTGGGATACAGATTTAGTAGTGATATTGCTGGGTCAAACAAAGTGTGTACAGTTTAATGGCCCTTTGAGAATGGTTCCAGATTACTCTGCAGATTGGTTGTTTGTAGCTCCATCAGTAGTGTATTAGTGTCCCAATTTTTTCCAAATCTCCTCCTCCTCCTATTTATCATTTTCCTTTTTTGTCATGTTAGCCAGTCTGATGGATGTGAGTTGGTAACTCAGAGTTGTTTTAATTTGCATTTCTCTAATCAATAGTAATTTGGAGCATTTTTATATGACTAAAGATAGTTTTAATTTCTTCATCTGAGAATTGCTTGTTCATATTCTTTGATCATTTGTCAATTGGGAAATGCTTTGTATACTTATAAATTCGACTCCATTCTCTCTATATTTCAGAAATGAAACCTTTGTCACAGAGACTTGCTATAAAGATTTTTTTCCCCAGCTTGTTGTAAGAGATTTCTACACCTAATGGAGTATTAATGTTATTTTCACTTTGTACCAATTCTGATGAGAGTAGGGTTTAAGCACTGCCTGCCACTCTCCCATCTTCCTTTTTGCTGTATTGATGCTCACAAGCCTCCCCATGTAAGAAAATTTATCCTCAACTCTCCTTTTCTCTTCTCTTTTCTCAGGCTATTCCTTCAGCTTCTTATCCTTGATGTTTTTACTATTATCTGATCATATTTAACTTATTCACAGATATCTGTTCCTATGTTCCTATTCATTGCCCTAAATAATAAAATTCTGAAGTATCCTCATTACCTTAAGGATTCTAAGTACTTTAGGCATCCAGGTCCTTCAAGTCACATAAATATCTCAAACATTTTAGTTATCACTTCCTTACTAGTAACGTTGATTCCCTTGATCACTTTAAGTATCTTAAAGTGCTTCATATAACTCTTCTATTATAGAAAACTTAAGTAGACTTATCACTTTCCTATTCAGGGAAATGATTAGTTTAATCTCACTGATTCCCTTGAACAATTTTTTTTTTCTGTTTACCTCTTGATGATTCTTTTTAATATCAGATTTGATCTTTGAATTTTCTTTTTAGCTCTGGTCATTTCATCAGGAATACTTGGAATTCTCCTATTTCATTAAATGACCATTTCTTCCCCTGAAGTATTATGCTTAATTTTGTTGGGTAGATGATTTTTTATTATAAGCCTATATCCTCTGCTTACAGAATATCATATTCCATTCCTTTCAATCCTTTGATGTAGAAGCTGATGGGTCCCATGAAATCTTGATTGTGGTTCCACAATATTTGGATTTCCCCCCCTATTTATAGTAATTTCTCTTTGACTTGAGAATTCTAGAACATGGATATAATAGTCTTGGGATTTTTAAGTTTAGGATTTCTTTTAAGAGGTGAGAGGTGGATTCTTTTAATTTCTATCTTTCCCTGACAATTTCTTTCAATATGGTGTCCAGATTCTTTGTCTGATCATGGCTTTCAGGAAATTCATTAATTCTTAGATTACCTCCCCTGGATCTATTTGCTAGGTCAATTGTTTGTCCAGTGAGAGATTTCACATTTTCTTCTACTTTTTAATTCATTTCATTTTTTCTTGTTGTTTCCTACTGTTCCATGAAATTGTTAGCTTCTGTTTGTCCAATTCTAATTTTTAGTGGGTCATTTTCTTCTGTGAAGTTTTTTACTTCTTTTCTTAGGGTGTTATTTTCCTATTTGAGATATGTCCTTTTTCAATAAGTTTTTGTTCTAAGCTGTTGGTTTTTTCCTCTCATTTTCTTTTATAATTTTTCTTATTTGTTTTTCTATACTTTTTTAGTTCTTTAAGTTGTTCTTTTAGGCTTGATAGCTTCATTTTCTTTTTTGAAGTTTCACATGATTTCATTTTTGTTCTCTTTTGAGATATTTTCTCCCATTGAAATATTTTTCTAATATCATGGTTTTCCCCTCTGTCTTTTGCTCATTTAGGGGTTATTTTCCCCCCTTTATTTTTGCTATATGATGAAACTTAGCTCCATTCCTGGGTTGACGAGTGTATTGTCCCACACTTGTACCATACCTAGGATTAGCACAGCCATATTAGTCTCAGTTTACGCACTCTGCAGAGGTGGCCTTGTTTCTTGCTGGGTGAAGGTTTACAACTGTTCAGTTCAGTTGGTTCAAACTGGGTTCTGCCTAATCTCTCCAAGACTGGACCTTTCTGGACTGAGTTCCTTCCACTACAGCTTCTTCTGAATTGTATTGGTTTCTGCTCTTAACCTGCTGAGGATAGACTGAACTAATTGTGCTTTTTTTCTCTGCTACTTGAGCTATATCAGTCTGAGTTTTGCTGATGCTTATTCAATGCTCTTTCTTCTTACCTCAGGGAGATGAGACTTTCTTATTGTCTCTCCATGTTGTTCTGGGTTAGAGGACTATATCACTGCTTCTTCTGTTGGTTCTGATGCTCCTGTATTCATTTTGAGCATTTTTGTTCTTTTCTGGTTATTTGGAGGGTGGTTGATGGACTATGAGTGTTTCTTATTTTGCTATCTTTGCCTGATATCTTTAGTCTTCTCCAATTAAGTCACTGGAATCTATGGACTACACAACTACTGTTTCTATGGCTACTATCACCACCATCACTTTCACCAATAGGACCTCACCTTCCCATATATATTTCTTATCACATGTACAGTCCAAGTTTCCTTAATAAGACTTTTTTGTGATCTCCTATTAATTAATACTTTCTAACTTTTGAAATTATATCATTTTTCATGTCACAAATTTTTAATTTATTTTTGTCCCTTCTATATCCATCATAATTTAACAAAAAAAAAAAGAAAGAGAAAGAAAATTTTCTTAAATATACACTACATATCCACGTTTTTGGCTCTTACTATCCACATCCAAAATTAGTACCTCATTCTTTAATTTAATTCTATTGCCTCTTTGCCAAAAAGTGAGTAGCATACTTCATATATTGTTCTATTGAATAATATTTAATCACTGCATTGATCAAAACTATTGTTATATTGTTGTTGTTCTTCTTCTTATTTTTTTTAAACCTTTACCTTCTGTCTTGGAATACTGTGTATTGGTTCCAAGGCAGAAGAGTGGTAAGGGCTAGGCAATGGGGGTAAAGTGACTTGCCCAGGGTCACCCAGCTTGGAAGTGTCTGAGGCCAGATTTGAAACTAGGACTTCCCATCTCTAGGCCTGGCTCTCAATTTACTGAGCCACCCAACAGCCCCCTATAAAATTATTATATAAATTATTTTCCGTATACTATTTGTATCCTATCAGCATCAGTCCATACTAATATTCCAAGTTTTCCCTAAAATTATCAAGTTTTGCCCTTTCTTATGTTATAATAAAATCTATCACATCCCTAAACTATAATTAGTTTGGCCATTCCCAAGTAGGCGAACACCACCTTAGTTTCTAGTTTTTCTCTCATAAAAGATTGCTATAAATATCTTTGTATCTATTACAAATATGTGTTTTTCCTCTTTTTTTATCTTAGTAGTATAGGGTTAGTAGTGATAGTGTCAAAAGGTACACACAGTTTAATGACTTTATAGAATGACTGCTCCAATTCACAGTTCCACCCACACTGTATTATTATGCAAGTTTTCTCATAGCTCCTCCAACATTTTTCATTTTCATTTTTGTTATCTCTGCTATTGTTATGGGTGGAATATGGAAGAAACATTGTTTTAATTTATTTACCTAATTATTAGCAATTGGAATCTTTTAATCTGTTTTTATTTTAATTTTTTTAAATTTAGAATATTTTTCTATGGTTACCTGATTCATGGCCCCCCAACTCCTTCCTCTCCCTTCTGAGGCTGACAAGAAGTTCCACTGAATTATACATGTATCATTGTTGAAAACCTATTTCCATTTTATTCATATTTGCAGTAGAGTGTGATCTTCTAACAACAAAACCCTAATCACATCCCTATCAAACTACATGTGATCATATGTTTTTCTTCTGCATTTCTGTTGCCACAGTAATTTCTCTGGATGTGGATAGCATTCTTTCTCTTAAGTTCCTCTGGATTGTCCTGGGTCATTGCATTGCAGCTGGTAGAAAAGCCTATTACATTTGATTGTGCCACAATGTGTCAGTCACTGTGTACTGTGTACTGCTCCTTTCACTCTGCATAAATTCCTGGAGGTAGTTCTAGTTCCCATGGAATTCCTCCAAATCATTATTCCTTTTAGCACAATTGTATTCCATCACCATCATATACCAAAATTTATTCAGTCATTCCCTAATTGATGACACCCCCTCATTTTCCTTTTTTTTGCCACCACAAAAATGTGGCTATAAATATTATTAAACAAGTCTTTTTCCTTCTCTTTGGGGTACAAACTCAACAGTAGTATGACTGGGTAAAAGGGTAGGAGTTTAATATGTTTTTTTGTAGCTTGAGTTTCTTTCTTTGAAAATTCTTTGTTCATATCTTTTGACCACATATTTAATGGAGAATGATTTTTGTTCTTATAAAGTTGAGTCAGTTCCCAACAAATCTTGAAGTTACCTCTCTCTCTCTCTCTCTCTCTCTATATATATATATATACATATATATATATATATGTATACATATATACATTTTACACAGTCTTGTATATGTATCTCCCTCTCCCTAACTCAACAGTTGGAACTTTGTAATGTCAGCAACAAATTTTTATCTTTGAATCCTCTATTCTTATACCAGGGCCTTGAACAAAGTATGACCTTAATAAATGTCCATTGAATTAAATGTTAAGCCCATCGGCAAGTAATTTTTCAAGGAAACCAGAAGAAATTGAGGTTTATCAGAATCTCTAATAATAAAATTGGTTTTATTTTGGGGCATGTGAGATTTGAAGTAATCCTATCTTGGTATGAATTGTATATTGGGCTGGCTAGTGGACATTAGAGAAGTTCTTTCACTTAGATCTATAAATTATAGCTGTATGTCTTATAAGAAGAAAAATCTGCCTAACAATAATTATTGTTAAGGACCAGTTATAAGCTAGGAACTAAGCAGAGCAAAGTCTAGTCTGTATGTCTTCCTGCACCTCCTTAGTGAACTATCACCATCCTTCCCACTTTACATTTGGACATGCAAGTTCTCTGACCAAGGTCAGGCACTCAGGAACCAGCAGAGACAGAGGATTGTAGTATAGGCTTATGCCTCGTATTCATTAACCACACCACAGCATTTCCCCTCCCCTCATTTCCTGGTGTTCAACTGTCAATTGCCAGATGATAGACAGGATTCCAACTGCCTCAGAAAAGAGAGCGGAACCATTAATAAAACATCAAAACCACAGGAATCTAAAAGAGCCCCCAAAATAAAATAAAAATTAAATAATAATTCAGAGCTACAAAGAAATCATACTATTCTTTCCTCCCTAGAGTCTCCAAGGAGACAGTCATGTCCCAGAGGGTGTTAACTTTAGGAAATGACTTTCAGGCAGCCTAGATGGAAAGAGTCTAGGATTAGCTAGCATTAAAAGTATAGATCTCACCCTCTGGATCTCCTTCTCCTTCCCTTGAAGTGTGTGGGTCTCTGACTTCTTTCCATCCATGAATTTTATTGTTCAAATCCTCACTCTATCACTTCTTTACCTTTGGTTTCTTTCTTATTCATGAATCTTGAAAAAATATCAGAGAGGATTTTCACATGATTTTCATGAGATGTGCATATATATTGTGCTCTGTATTATGAGTGAAGCATGATAGGTTCTTTCTTGGGCTCTGGGACAACTTAGAAATACTTAAACAGGTGGCATCTTTAGGATGGTCAGTTTGTACAATTCACATGCTCATTAAGTGGGTGATACACATCTTAACACCAAGTTCATGGGGAAATTGAGCACTGCAGAGAAAGAACAATATTGTAAAAATAGGCAACATTCACTTATTTCTGTCTAGTGTGCTTAGTTCTCAGTCAGCACCAAGGACAGGGATATTCTTACTTGATCTCTGAATCAAACTAACTGGTCCTGTGTCCAGTAAGAAGTGACTTCTTTAAGTTTCTATGCTGCAGATTTAAATGGCAAAACAAAACTTCTTTCTTATGCTGGAGAACAATTGACTAATGAAAACATCTCATTTCAGTAGAGATAATGTTTAATTCTAGGAGCAGGAAGACTTGGATTCTAGTTTCATGCCTCAGATTTCTCATCTCTAAAAAGGAGATGATAATATCTTGAGGGATTATTGTGCAGATCAAATGAGAAAATACATATAGAATCCATTGAAAATAATAAAATACAATACACATGTGAATTAGTTTTGCATCTATATTATACTTAAAATTCTATGACCACACCACCTTAAAATTTCTCCTATTAACTATATTCATATGTTCAATCCACACAAAAATAGTCAGTCTCATAAAGTTCCAGAAACTTTCAACAGATTTCCAAAATCCCCTAACAAAAAGCTTAGCTTTATAATTCCCCAAAGCAGATATTTCTACAACCACAATGACTGTTTTTTTTTTCATCCCAAACCTTTCCTTTCCCATCTCTACTCATTCCATCTTGCTATGTCACACAGACAATTACTCTATCAAACTCTTCTCCATAGTACTCCTATAGCCCAATGGGGCTTGTAGGTCCCAACGTAAAGTTCAGATAAACTATGATTTCTATGTATTTTATAGGCTTTTCTTATCTCTCTTCCTAGATTTAAGCCAAAGATTTAAAGAAGTCTCTTTAGTAGGAGAGAAGCTGAAAAAATGTCTTGTAATTAAATAATTCCATGCTAGAAGAATTTCTGTTTGTGCTGGACTTCATGGTCTGTAGCATCTTTTTCTAGATATAAAATTGCATGACTTTTTTATATTAGAGCCCTTCAATGATGATAACAACCCAGGAAGTTTATATTAATAAATACTATATAATATTTTTAACAGGGTAATTTGTAGATCACACATTCCACATGGTCCTTGTTCATTAGAAGTTTACATGTTAGATTTTATTTACTTTATTTTCAAATTCTTTTTACAAATTGCATATATTATCATTAATTGTTAGGTTGAAATTGCATAGCAAGGAGCTTGTTTGACAGTTGCTTCTAGGTAAGTATTCTCACTGTTTAAAAAAAATTCTGAATCCAAATGGACTTCCAGAATAAGCTGACATTTGAATATAGTTTCCACTTTTAAATGAGAGGATGACAGTTAGAAGGTTCCATTGTCTCAATGTCCATTTTATATAGGCTTTAGAATTCAGAAGTCACTTTCCTTAATTAGGCAGTATAGTATGGAATAGAACACAGAAATCAGGAAAATTTGAATTCAGATCTTCTTGTAGACATTAGCTATATGGCCATGGATAAGTAACCTGACCTCTGACTGCCTCAATTTCCTTAACTATAAAATGGGGATTATAATAATACTTACCTTCAAAGTGTGTAGTAAAGATCAAATGGCACCCTCCTCCTCCTTTTCCTCCTCCTTCTCCTCTTTTTCCTCCTTCTCCTTCTTTTCCTCCTCCTCCTCTTCCTCCTTTTCCTCCTCCTCCTTTTCCTCCTCTTTCTCCTCCTCCTCTTTCTCCTCCTCCTCTTTCTCCTCCTCCTCCTCCTCCTCTTTCTCCTCCTCCTCCTCCTCCTCCTCCTCCTCCTCCTCATTCTCCTCCTCCTCCTCCTCCTCATTCTCCTCCTCCTCCTCCTCCTCATTCTCCTCCTCCTCCTCCTCCTCATTCTCCTCCTCCTCCTCCTCCTTCTCCTCCTCCTGCTCCTCCTCCTCCTCCTTTTCTTCTTCTTCTTCTTCTTCTTCTTCTTCTTCTTCTTCTTCTTCTTCTTCTTCTTCTTCTTCTTCTTCTTCTTCTTCTTCTTCTTCTTCTTCTTCTTCTTCTTCTTCTTCTTCTTCTTCTTCTTCTTCTTCCTTCTCTTCCTTCTCTTCCTTCTCTTCCTTCTCTTCCTTCTCTTCCTTCTCCTTCTTCTCCTTCTTCTCCTTCTTCTCCTCCTCTCCTCTTTCTGCTCAAGTTCAAATCACATCTCTGATGCTTTTAACCTGTGTGTCCATGGGCCACTCTTAAAATTTTTCCTAGGCTTCAAATTCATTATCTATAAAAATGAAGGAATTGTAATTATTGCCCTCTGAGCTCTCTTCTAGTTTCAGAGATATGATTCTGAGGTTGATAATATGGCTATTATTATATCTGTTTAACAAAGAAGGAAACTGAGCCCTAGTGATTTTAAATGACTTGTCTGACTCCAAATCTAGCACATTTTATACTGAACCATAACCACACTGCCTCCTCTTGGAACTTGTCCCTATGCATGTATATTTTTATATGTATACATGTGCATTCATGTGTGTGCATGTGAATGTTTGTGTATGTGAACTAGTAGATGTGCTTCTTTTGGGGAGACTCAGGCTGGCAGCCTCTTTGGCTTCTGAGTCCCTGACATTTCTCTTGCCTGCCTCTGGCAGCACCACATGGGCATGCTCACAGTGGTGCACAGAACTACAAGGAAACCTAAATTTAAATGTTAAAAAGCTTTTGTTCATTACCGGTGGCATTTTTCCCCCCCATTTGTCACTTGGAGCAGAGCTGTGACTCTTTTAATATCAAACAAATAATAAGCTCCCTCTAAAGTGATTTTTCTGACAAGGAGCTCAATATATTAAACTTTATCTATATTTTAATAGCCAATTTCACACCAAACTGCCTTCTTAATAATGTATTTACCACCTGGGGATATTATTCCAACCCATCTGGAAAGAATTGGAAATTAACTGTCCCTAAACTGAGTCTGTGTGTGTGCTTTACACTTGGAGTAGAAAACAGTGGTGTCATTGCTTAGGAGGAGGGGTCTGGACCAGGAGGATAAGACTCACCACCTGTTTAGGGGGAGGTTCACTGTAAGAAGGAGAGAAAGGTAAGAGAAGAATTCCTTCTTTTGAGGAAAGACATCCTTAGTCTAAGCTGGAAAGACTTGTTGCTAAGGAAGCACTTAGATACTTCCTATAGGAGGGAAATATGTTGAGTATTCTACAAAAGAAGTAGTGATTCTGGTCCTCCCTATGGTCCTATTCCCTGCCATTGGGAAAACACTGGTTTGGAGAATAGCTTTTATGTGGAGTAATCATTTTTTTCTTTTGTATTATGTTTTTTTCTTCTTCAACCTTATTTTTTTTTTCCTGACAATCAACTGGGTGCTGGAAAAACAGACTAGTGTTAGAGGGAATTAAAATGTTAACTGCTTTTTGATAGAGAGTATTAAGGAAAGGGGAGGAACCTATTCAATTGGAAAATTTATTGTCTTCATACACTCTGCCTTCTGAGAAGTCCCCTTCTAAGGGAAACTTATGAGAAAAATAAAACATTTTAGTAGTGTCTGATCTCATGTAAACTGGCCAAAACTTCTATTGTAGAACAACTAGGAACCTAAATATTTTGGAGTTCTATTTTATCTTGGGAACAAAGTTCATTTCAATAAATGCTTAGGCTCTTTTTTTTTACTTGAAATATGTTTATTTTATTTTATTATCTTTTTAAATTTATTTAGTTAGTTAATTTAGAATATTGTTCTATAGTTACATGATTCATTTTCTTTTCCTCCCCTTCTCTCACCCCCTTCCTGGAGCCCACAAACAATGCCACTGGGTTTTACATGTATCATTGTTCAAAACCTGTTTCCATATTATTACTATTACTAAAACTGCCTATTCCTGTTTCTGGAACATTTATCAATTGGAGAATGGCTTGATTTTTTGTACAATTGATTTAGCTCTTTATAGATTTGAGAAATTAGCTTTTTCAGAGTTTTTTGTTATAAGATTTTTTTCCCAATTTGTTGCTTCCCTTCTAATTTTGATTGCATTGTCTTTTTTTGTATAAAAATGGGCTCTACCTTGAATAACACCCTTAAAGCAAAATTAAACCTCTGGATGAATTCTGGATTGAAGAAGTGAAAGGAAGCAGCATTTAGTAAGTGTCCACTATGTGCCTATCATCCTCACAACAACCTTGTGTAGTAGGTTCTGTTTTATCCCCATTTTACAGTTGAAGAAACTGAAGGACTGAGGTTAAGTAATTCCCAGGGTCATACACCTAGTAAATGTCTGAGATAGGACTTGAATTCAAGTTTTTCTGTCTCTTAGTTCAGTGTTCTATCTATTTCCCTTGACCAGGGGATCACAAAGACTGGAAATTACCTAAAATCTAGGGCATTCTACCTATTCCACAATTATCAGTCTCCAAGTTAGCATATATTAGGCCAGAAATAAGGCTTGGGAAAATAGTCAAGGCCCATAATAATTAGGTTGCAATGACAGGAATATAGCAGACCTCTTAGAAGTCCCTGCTCTGGGCCCATTTGAAACAACCTGTGAGAATACAAGGAAAAGGTGTAATTCAAAAGAATTCCAGGTCATATGAAATAAAAAGTAATCTGCCTCGACCCCAAAGCCTTCTTTTGAGAGTCTCATGGTGGGAGTTGAAGTAAAGAAGGGTTTCTCCTTCAATCCTGTGCCCCCGAAATGACTTTCTGTCTATAGAGACAAGAGTTAGTTATTCATTTGCAGTTGTGAGATATGTTGAAGTGATGCAGCTTGTTCAGGGAATTGTACTTGTCTTAGAAATGAAACAAAACAAAACAACTTGGGCCATTTCCTCGGTATAATCTGGACAGAGAATCTCAGTCAATTCTTGGACAGCATAAGGCAATGAACGAAGAGACTATCGTTCTGGGGAAAATGACACTTGAACATAACCTACTGGCCTCCTTTTTTCATTCTTGGCTCATAAGAACTGAAAAAGATGTTCATGGAATAAAAAACTATGATAGAATTCTGGATATTCTTACTGAGAACAAACCCCATAGGAAACTGGAAAGTAGCTACAGCATATACTTACTAGATGTGTGACCCTGAGTAAGTCACTTAACCCTGTTTGTCTCAGTTTCCTCATCTGTAAAATCAGCTGCAAAAGGAAATGGCAAATTACTCCAGTATCTCTGCCAAGATAACCCCAAATGGGGTCACAAAGAGTTGAACAAGAGTTGGAAATAGCCACTAGCAGTAACAGCAGCAACGGAAGCAACAGGAGAACATTCTCTCTAGTCTTTTGTCCATTCCCCTATGATGGTTCCCTCTGTGTGTGAGAGAGAGCATGGGCGAGGGTGAGGGTCTAGGAATGATTCCTATCTCTCTAGGTCCTGGGGATCCAAAGTCCCAAATTAATCAGTGAAGGGGGAGGCTGGCAGTGACAGGCAGGTCAAGGAGGAGAGGTGTAAAAAGGCTCCTTTAATCCTGCAATCAGAGGATAGGCAGGGCTGACAGTTACCTGGGGACTCTGAGATACCGGATTCCCTAACTTAATCAGACAGATAACGGGAGCAGCCAGGGCTGAAGCCTCACCAGGCAATGTGGAACAATAGGAGATGGCCCCTGCGGGCCCCATGCTGCTACAGAGATAATAAACTATATAAAAATCTGTCACCAAGTGATAAGTGATGAATTAGAATCAATTATATGTTTAAAATAATAGACATCCCCCCTAGCTTCCTTTCTAGAAGTGTGATGGTTTTGACTGGGCTTAGAGATAGGATTGGGGGGTGATTTGTATGGATCCTGTCTGCAATGGGTGAACTGAGCATGTTACCCAAATAGGTTTGCAGCCTTTCTGTCTGGATAAAGAAGGAAAAAGCCCCAAATGGAAAATAGTGATTAGAGTTTTCACGAACAAGGCCTAATATTTATAATTTTTATGGAATTATTGACATTCAAAACTCAGGAATCGTATCTTAAAATATCTCCATTGTAAGTGAGCACATTTTTCAGGCCTTCTTAGTTGTTATTTCCATCTAGGAAGACTCAGAGTGGCCTCAGCAAGGGAACAACCACCAGGGAAAAAAATGTAGCACCATTAGTCTTTCACATTCACAGGGTTATTATAATAACTAGCATTTATATATTAGTTTAAGGTTTGCAAAGCACTTTATAAATATTCTCTCATTTGGACTTCACAACAACCTTGGAAGGTAGATGCTATTATTATGGCCACTTTAAAAATGAGGAAACAGGTAAACCAAAGTTAAGTGATTTGCACAGGTCACATAACTAGTAAGTATTGGAGGCTGAATTTGAACTCAGGTCTCCTGATGTACAATTCTCTACCCATAGATTGCATGGTATGACAAAGCAGTCTGCTGTTTTTTATACAAGTAAGCATCTGATTCAAGTGACTAACCTTCCCTCAGCCTTGAACTTCCTGCCTGTGGGCAAGGAACATATAAGACCTTCTGCCCTCCACTATTGGAAGCAATTTAAGCATACAGACTTCCCTCTGTTTTATCTGGAGCTCAAATATCATTTTCCCACATACACTTCTGTAGGTAGCCCAGTGCTCAGTAACAGTATTAAAATTTAGGATTTACTCTTCCACATAATCTGAGTCAGCACTTCATAAGAAGACCCAAGAACTTCATTGCTCTTTTTAGTAATTTACTTTCTATTTCCATGTATTTGCCCATGCTCTCTTAGAGATGCCAAATTAAATTCCTTAACCCTGATCTGTATAGGTTTTTCCATCTGTTAAATGGAGCCAATCACATTTTACTTCAGCCATTGTAATGAAATGGTGTTTCCATAATGGTGAGAGGAGTCTTGTGAATGGGAAGGGCTAATAGTACTGAGGTTTATCTTCAGGACCTTAATGGTTGGCCACAAGACTAGATCATTCTGACACAAAATTACAATAAAGGGTAGGAATAAATAATATGAGTCCAGGGAGATGTGCTCACCCTTTACAGTTTGATGGCACAGTAAAAGCATACTGGCCCTGGAGTGAGGGAAATCTGAGTTCAAATCTCAAAAGCTTACTAATTGTTACTAATTAAATCATTTAACCTAATTCTTCTTTAGTTTCCCCATGTGTAAAATGGGAATGACAGCATCTAGCTTTTAGGGTTGTATGAGGATCAAATAAAAGAGCTTATATAAAGTGCTTTGAAATCATTAAAATTCTATATAGTTGCTACATATTATCATCATTATTATAACTACATTGGAGGTAGCATAAGATAAGAATCCTGAATTCTGAAATTTAGTAATTCTGTACTATGTGCATTATCTTTATATGAAGTTTTTCCCCCCTATGAAATCGTAGCTAAATCCTATTGAAATAGCCAACCTCTGGGTCTACCTTTATTGTTTTTAAGTCATTTAATTTGTGTCTAAACTCTTTGAGACCCCATTTTGGAATTTTCTTGGCAAAGATGCTTTAGTGGTTTGCTCTTTTCTTTTCCAGCTCATTTTACAGAGTAAGACACACAGGCAAACAAGGTTAAGCGACTTGCTAATAAGTGTCTGAGGCTAGATTTGAACTCATGAAGATGACTCTTCCTAATTCCAAGCACAGTGCTCTATTTAATATGCTAGCTAGCTGCCCCATTGCAGGGTGGGGGGAGGCATGCACATTGAGGCTAGACAATCCTGGTACCAGTAGTCCAGGACTACAGGAAGGGTCACCAATCTAATGGCTTTGGAGTGTTGAAAAGGACAGATTAAATATTGAAAATGAAGAAAATACCAGATGTTGTCGGGCTGGGGCAGGGATATAAGAAGTAATCTCCTCTTTGCCTGGGGTCTACTTTGTCATGGTCATCACCCAAATCAACTCTAGCAATCATTGGGAATGACAGATGTCATAGCCACTTCGCTCTCACATTCATCTTTGTCACTAGGGATGACAATCATGTGAGAATCAGTGCTCTGGGTTCTTTGGAGAACAAATATTAAAAAAAAAAATTCCCTGCCCTAAAGGAATATATGTTTTACCTTTTTTCTTTTGTGGCAGAGTACAGGAAGCAGGGGATTTCATTAAATGGATGCTCTGCTACTTACTATGTGATCCTGGATGAGTCACTTTTCCTCCCTGAGCCTTGATTTTCTCATCTATAAAATGAGGGAACTGGATGATCTCTAAGGTCTTTTTTAGCTCTAAGACTTTAAGCCTGTAATTGATTTTCTTAAGGCAAGTTGCTGTGGGCATACTTAGCAGTAATGTGATTGCAAATTCAGCTCCTATGAAAACCAATAGTAAACATTTATTAGGCACTAATTGCAAAATACTGTGCTAGGTGCTGGACACACAAAGGTAAGTACCCCCCCCCCCCCCCCCCCCCCCGCTCTTGAATGTCTTACATTCAACCAGAACGAAACACCACAGAAAAATACTTTAAGTTTATATTTAATATAGACTTTTTATGATACCATAAAAAACGGAGAGCCTTTTTTAGTAGTTGAAATCAGGGTTGTCTTTTGACCTTTTCCTTGTAACATGATCATATGTTACCACTGTACTGAGCCACACTGGAGGAATGGTTAGATATAGAAAGTTTGGAAATGAAAGAAGATGAGACTATGACAATACAACAAATGATTATGAGAAAAGAAGCTTCTCCTCATTCAACTATCTTTTCCCCCCGACCTATTATTAATCTTCCCAAAGAGTAGATATGATGTAGTGGTAAGATTACTGCATTTGAAGACTGAGGACCTGGACACCAATCCTTGCTTCATCACTACCCCTAGTTCTAGGAATTGGAATCTGACTTCAAAGGCTTAGTGACCTTGGGCAAGTCACTTTATCTTAGAGGTATCTAGATGCTGCACATGGAGGCAGGAAAATTTAAATTCAAATTCAACCTCAAATACTTCCTATCTGTATGACTTTGGTCGAATCACTTAACAGCTATCTGCCTCATTTTCCTCAACTGTAAAAGGGGGATAATAACATCACCTACTTCCCAGGGTTGTTGTGAAGATCACATGAAATAATATTTGTTAAGCACACATGGTAGGCACTATTTAATTGATATTATTATATTTGTTATTATTATATATCATTCTATTTCTCCAGACCAATAGTTTTTTTGCCTGTAAAAACTGGTGGTTGGACCAGATGACCTCTGTGAGTCTTCCCAGACCTACAGCTTTGGTCACAAGAAGCAATGAAGCAAATGTATTCTCAGAACCCGGAAACGGTTCTATGGGCATTCGGGTTCCTTCCTCTTTTCTCAATTGTTTTCCTTCATCAGTTTTTCTTGATACTCCACCCTCACGCTGGCTCTTCATTCTTTCCTATCCCTCCCTCCCTCCCTCCTTTTTCCGCTTTGCCCCTCCTCCTTGTACTCACGCTGACCTTGTAGATTTAGTCTTTTGTGTGGTCCTGTATCAAAAGTTTAATTAGAAACTCACGCCTGGACTTTTTTAATAGCACGAGTTCTAGTCATAAAACCCCTGGATGTCGCCCGTAAGCGGGAGCGCTGGGACCCACGCTAATGGAATGGAGCGAACTGCTCGCCAGCCACAGGAACACTCTGGGAATTCCTCCCTGAATCTTATTTACATTCGGACTAACAATAGCTCCCGAGTCTGGCTATAAATAATTTCTGGGGAAGAGTTGTCTAATTAAACATGCAGCAGTGAGGAAAGTGCTTTAACCACAAGGCTGGTGTCCTAATGAACGTAATCACTGGATGGGGACAGCTTAGGAAACACATCTAGACATCTCCCCGTGGAGGGAGAGAGAGATGGAGGGGAAAAAATACTCAGGGAGAATTTCCAATCAATATTTAATTGTGTACTGTGTTAAACTCGTTAGAGGGCCCTTCCTTCCGTTCCCTGTCTCCCAAACACAGAGGAGAAAGGCCCTCAAAAGGCAACTTTGTGAAGTGGCCCAGACTTCAGGTTCTAATAGGGAAAAATCCTTCAGGGTTGAAAAAGATGTTGCTAAAAATACTCAGCCACTCCGTGGCTTATTAATAATAAATCATGTCCCATCGGCCGTGCAGTGGTGGTGTCATAGTGGCCAATTAAAACACGGAAGACTAAGAAGGCTCTTCGCTCCTTGTCTTGACTCAGATACAATGCTTTTAGACTCTAATCTCTTGGTGGGCAGGGACTTGGTCAATCTGTTAGGCACTTTTCCCGCCCCGAGCCAAGAGCGCTGTGGGTGCTGGGTAAAATGTTCACCTTTGCTGATGAGGGAGCTGAGCCTGGCTTTGAGGTGCAGAATCGGCAGCTTCCAAAGTGGTGTCATTCGAGGAGGGGCTGCCCCCTCCTGCTGACATCTTAGCTGCTCCTGGCAGGCCAAGGAGGAAGGAAGCCCAAGGCAGCCATGCCAGTTTCTGCTTCATTAGAAGCACAGACAATATAACATCATCCAGATGGAAAAGGACAAAATTAGGACACAGGGTTGTTTTCTCTTCATGTTCCTCAGAATATGCTGCTGCGGACAGAAAGAAGATCTCAGTTCATGCTATTATATGCCCCCCCCCCCACCATTATGTTCAGCTTACAATTGCAATATTGCTATAGCAATATATATGTCAGAAGCATGAATGACCTACACATCTATCACTATGGCGACATACACGCAGTGTTGGACCGATTCAGTTGAATGCTGTAACTATGTGGGGAGGGTGCTGGGAGAAGAAATGGATGGGTGGCAGCAACTAAAGAGGTACCCTTGATTAGGCTCCAGGTCATTACTAGCACCAAAAAGGTCAATTCTTCATGAGACCCCTATTCCCACCCCCCAGAAAGAAAAGAGAGAGGAAAAATAAACAACAAACCAACAACCATGTGTGTACCTGTGATTAATCTAACTCACCACTGGATGTCAACGTTGTTCCAGCCAATTAGAGCAGAAAACAACAACAAAAAGAATCTCAGGACCTCTTTGGCTTTCAAAAGAGGAAGTTCAAGCTGTGAACCAAAGGATGGCAAATTCTGCCCATTAAATGATTTTTGTGGAAGGAGAAGGAGACAGCTTTCTCATTTGGGTCCAAGAGGAAAAGATAAGGAATTTTAGGTGTAAAAGGAAGTGTATTGGAGGCACTAATTTAGTCAATAACAAAGCACTACCCTTATTTTTGGCTAAGCAATCATATGCAAAGGTTCTTTACCTGAGATTTGTGGACTTTCAAATATATATTTTGATAACTATTTCAACAAATCAGCTTCCTTTTTAATCCTGTGTATTATATTTCATGTGCTTAAAAACATTATTTTTTTAAAGGGGGTCCATAGGTTTTCCTAGAATGGGGGTAAGAACTCCCATTCTATAAAGCATGAAGAAATGGTGTGGGTAAAGGGGTAAATTTCTCTCTCTTAGCAAGAGACTCTAAACATGAAAAGGCAAGATTTGGGACAAGAAATAGCATTTGCCCCTCAGCACCTGTGCAATTGATACTCCAGAAGAAAATTAAAATGAGGAGTCTACTACCAGAACAGATTGAACAATGAAAAGGTTTGTGCCATCCTTAGGCAGGATGGTATGCTTTAGTTTTGAGCCTCCTTTCTTAAAAAAAAAACAACAACTTGTCACTTGGGGGTTCTTTTCAGTCTAGCACTCTTCCCAACCCACACTTATTTTTAATAAATAAATTAAATCAAAGTAAGAGAAAATAAGCCTGTAGTTTTCGAGCCCTTTCAAATTATTTACCATGCTGTCACTTTAGCCTCATTAATGGTTGTTAAAATTTCAGATTTAATGATAAGCACCATTCATAAGTGAAATAAGACATTATTAGCTCAGTTTTGGCAGAAAAGTACAAGGACACTGCTAATCTAAGGTGAAAATGCATTATTGAGCTGAATTTAATTAGTAGATTTTGTTCTATTAGTGGCTCATAGATTGCATTTACGAAAGTGAATACAAATATGATCTGGGAAATTTCTCTGCTGAGAAAATGTCACTGATAATCTAACTTCATCCTACCCTTTAAAGCAGATGCAGAATTAAAATTGATGTCCTCCTCTCTTGCCAGTTAAAAGACTCCCGAATTGGTCATTCTGATAACATTCAGATAGAGCAAATATGCCGGTGACTAGCTCTAGCAGGTGTGAGGAACTTAGTCTGGCAAAAATGACTTATTTTGACTTTGTAACTATCTCTGGCATGGTGCTCCTGGAGGTAGTTGGTGAAAGAGCACTGTACCTCTGAAAGCCCTTTTTGAGTAAGACATAACTAATGTTATTCAATCCATGTTGTTTATTCCAGCTCCCTAACTAACTGAATTCTCCACATTAAAAGCATTTTTGTGGAAAAATCATTGGTGTAGAAGTTATTGGACAGTTTCTAGTCCCATTCTGCTATTAGCTTGCAGAGATGCTTGATCAAATTCCTTGGTGTGTCTAAGTCAGTTTCCTCATCTATAAAATGGGTATAATAAATACTACTCTGCCCTCATAGACTTGTTAAAGGAAATTTAATGAAATAATAGAACTTATAAATATGATTTTAAATACATCAAGTGCTATAAAAGCATTGGTATTTTAAATAATTGACAGTGTTTATTTCTTCCTCTGCTACATACACATGAGTTAAGGATATTGTGGCAAGTGAACAAGGATTGTGCTTCATGAAAGCAAGGAATATTTTTTCTTTTTTAAAAAATAATTATACTTTATTTTAACATTCATTTTTAATTAAATTCCCAATTATCACCCTCCCTCCACCTACCTATTGAGCAGGCAAGCAATATGCTATTATTTATACATGTGAAGTCATGCAAAACCCATTTCCATATTAGTCATGTTGCAAAAATAAAAAAGTAAGAACATAAATGAAAATAGTATACTTCAGTATGCACTAAGAGTTATATTCTCTCTCTGGATGTAGATATCATTTTTCTTAATGAGTCCTTTGGAATTGTCTTGAACCATTGTATTGATTAGAATAGTTGAATCTTTCATATATCATTGCTATATTTTTGCTATTACTATGTACAATGTTTTTCTGGTTCTGATTATTTCGCTACATGTTTACATGAGTCCCCAGATTTTCTGAAACCATCCACTTTGTCATTTGTTATAGCATAATAAGAATACTTTCCCTGTGTTTTGTACTCATCATAGCATCTAACAGAGTACTCTAAAGTTTATAAATATATTTGAATGTATTAAAGTGCTTTCAACTGAATCATGTTTCAGTGGGCTATTCCTAAAGGGCTGGGGAAGGAAATAGCAAGCATTCCAGTGTCTTTGACTAGAAAACTCCATGATCTGTATGGTCCACAGGATCTCTAAGAATTAGGCAATTCTGAGCACCTGAACAATACATGCCTAAAGGGAAAATATAAGCATTCTTAATACTTTCACCTTTCTATAGGTAGTGGAACAACCTATATCTACAAATAGCTTTTGGCCTCCTCCAGTCCTGAGGCTATTCTGACCACCCAACCTCCCCATTACAGCCCAGATATAACCTCTAAATAGTAATTAAGCTGTTCTGTGAAAACAGAAATCTACCTGGTGACTGGCAAAGAAAAGATGTGTCTCCTCTTTTCCGCTAAGGGAAAAGGTCTCCATTTCTTTGACATCATGGTCACCCTTCTTCTGACATTCTCTAGGTTGTTAGTGACTTTCTTAGAATGTGGTACCCCAAATCAGACACAATACTTTCATGTTGGCAGCAGGATAACTATCACCTCTGTTGTTCTGGGGTCCTCATTGAAGAATAACAGAAAACCTGAAATACTGGCACAATTCTTTGACAGTTAATAATGTAAGAAATATCTACCAAGTACTCATTATGTGCAAGTTATCCTAGGCACCAGACATATAAAAGAATATGAAGACAAGATAGTTTCTACCTTCAAGGAACTCACATTATCCTTGAACTGTAGGGATAGTCTCTGCCACTCATTTTTTCTTTAATTTTTGATTTCAATGATTTTCCTTCATAAACAATGGCAGTATCCACTAAGACCTTGGATCTGCTGTTAGTGGATCATGAACTTGGAAGTCTCTCTTTTGCAGCTACCATAAATAGTCTTAGCGGATTTATGCCAAATTAGTTGAATTTTTGCATCTTGCCTCACTTGTGACTAGATGAATCTATTTGTGAAGTGGGATGGCATTAATGATATAGTCTGTGACTGTGTAATAGATATGTTCTTTCTGTGAAGCTTATTGGTCCATAGAAGGGTAGCAGCACCATGGGCTACATGAGATAATAACCCCAAGGGGAGTAGAGAAGACATTAATTTTGTCTGCTCAGTGGCCAAAAGACACCTCTTCTCTTGACCCCTCCTCTAATCCCAGATCCCCTAACTGACAAATGGATTTGAATATCCGACCCAAGGATGATTCTATTTACTCTTGAAAATTATGAGCAGAAATATGGCATCCATAGCAAAGGTCTACTACATTCACAGCAGAAGCCTGGAATTTGAGAACTGGAAGTGGCTTTACAAGTGATCTACTCCCAATCCCTTATTTTCTAGATGAAGGGATACTGCAAACATCTTCTTTCTTAGAAGGTGGACAAAATACAATGCAATGAACTTCCTGCTCAACTCCACCCAAGATTTTTATGTCATCCCATACAGAAACCTCATTTAATATCATAATCATGCCAGAAAAAAAAGCATTCTTTAAGCAACTAACTCTCTGTCTCTATCTGTCTTCCCCTTCCTTCCATTTCTCCTTCCTTTACTCTTTCCTTCTGTTTTTTCCTTCCCTCCCTCTTTCTTCAGTTTGGCAAAGCTGAGACAGAACTCTGGAGCAAGCACATAGGGATTCATTATTCATGCAGATGAACCTAACAATTCAATAGAGCTAATTAGAAAAATGATGGAGGAAATTAGCACATTATGGATGTTTATTAATATTAATAAAATTGCAATTTTACCCAGATGTTGAAAAAAAGATGAAGAAAAACAACTGGACAGTAAGTAAACATAAGCACAAATACGTCTTAAAAGATTGATCCTTCCTCACCCATTCTGGAGTATCTTATTCCTTTTCTTTCTGCAGAAGGCCTTTAAGTAAGTGGGCAGATGACATCGTTGATGGAATAATTGGGTTGTTATTATTTTTTAACATTTGTTTTACAAGAGGTTGAAAAAAATGCCCCAAACAGTTCATCCAATCTCCTGCCATTTTATCAGAGAAAAAATTATAGTTCTTTACTTCCCTTCTAAAAGATGACTGATTTAAAGAATTTGTGAATTCATGCAGTAGAGGGAGCCCATGAGGCTCAAATCTGGTTGGGATTCATTGACATTCTCTCCACATCTTTGGGAGATTTGTTTAACTTTCCTCCTGGGGGATATAGTTCTCTCCAGAGAGTTGTCCTTACTGTTTTGCAGTACTCAGTTTTGAGTTTCCTATTTGGGGTTAACTCTTTATTCTCAAATCAAATCAGATAATATTTGAAAAGCAGTTAGCACAATGCCTGGTACATAGTAGGTATTTAATAAATGCTCCACCCCTCCCCCATTCCCTTTAGTCTTTATTCCAATTTTAGCACCCACCTTCCCTACACAATTAGTTATCACTTAGTGGAACAGGTTTCTGCAAAACCTATATACCTAGCTCTAACTCCACCATTATTCAAGTTACCTAGAAGTTCTCCCCAAATTCATATGATTTGCTCTTATCAAGAAAGGTCCCTAGCGAAATAAATTAAGGACTGACACTTTTCCTTAAGGTGGTAACTTCTAAATATAGGGACCCTAAAAATTTCCTTAGTCTACTGGAAGATCTCATTTCTTGTCCTCATTTTTACATGTTTTTCAGTTGTCCATTGGGACAGTAACAGAGAAATTGGGAATTCTATCTAGACTTAGAACATAATGGACCCAAAATGCAAGAACAGCTAAGATCCTCTTCATCATATAAGTAGTAAAACAACAGAAAGTTCTTTATTGTTTTTATGGTGATTACTTCCAGTCATCAATGTATTGATTTCCTCCTTTATGTATAACTCAAGTTGTGCTGCTGGGGTGAATAGAGAAAATAGTGCTCTGTTTTCAAAGAATTTGCATTTGATCTTCTACCTTTTAAGTACCTACTCTTTGTATTTAATTAGTATCTATTGCACCCCTCACTGAAATTAATATCATGATGAATACAAAGATGTATGTTATAGTACCTGCCTCCCAAGAGTCTATAATCTAGTAAAATATAGGATAAGTGTCATGGAAGTAGTATAGAGAAGTATTATAATATCATTTTAAAGGAAGAAGGGAAAATGATATAATGCATGTGTAGGTTAAATGGCATAACAACTCTATACAATTAGAAATTAGGTACTTCAAGATAGTAGGTACTGTGTTCCAGATGATGTCGGTCTGTAACTAGTACTGTTGTACCCCAGAAAGCATTTTCTCAGGAGCTTGTAGAATAATTTGCATGAGGAACAGTCAGCCTATGGGAGCTCTGTCTCTTTCTTCCTATAATTTAGTAATATTCTGAGTGCTGTTACCAAACTCCAGCTAACCGCCTGGCATTATGGATGATGCCTTACCTCAGTGGGAGAAAACTGACACTGGCTAAAACCAGGATCTTTAAAGAGGTAAATGTGCCTTCTCTGGTGAAAGGAAGTATTAGCACTTGTCTTGCCTTCAAGGACTGAGGTGAAGCAGGAATGACAACAGGTCCCTATCTCCCCATGGTAATAGAAGACCATAGCAAAGTGCAGCAGCTGTTCAGAGACTGTAAAGTAGGCTTCATTCAAAAGCCATCATAATTTGGCACTGAGTGCTCCAATCAGTAGCCCTCCTAATGCATGTAATTGTTATGCAAATAAGCCACAGCACATTACCCAGACTGGGAACAAGAGTATCAATTCAATGATTTACAAGGTGTCCAGAGTTTCACTTGATGGTGGTATTTGGGGTTAGAACCCTGGCTGGTGCTGTTCTGTGCTGAATAAGATATGGTTTTGTACTTCAGAAGAGCTGGGCTCTTAATATTAGCTGTTTTAAGGGCTTTCCATTTGCCATTTTATTTGTGTAAATTAAGGTGACCAGATCTTAGATTTTCAACTCTTTAAACTACTATGTACATCCAGACTCATCTAACTATGAGTTGTTTTTTTTTCTTTATTTCTGAGCCTTGTTCCTGCATTCATTATATCCTTCTTCCTCTTCCTTTCTCCTCCATCATTCCTCTCTTACTCCACAAATGTCATGAAGTAGAGCCTCATAATTTAAAATCATGATTAAAGGACAAACTCAATAACAGCTCCATAAGCTTTTTTTTTTCTTCCAGATACATGAGAAGCATTATATATCAGTTGTATACACAGGGAAGAAAATCTGATTTTTATTTTTAGTCGACAGAAATCTCCTTTCTTTCCAACCACCCCCCTGGGGGGAAATAAAAAAAAATACTTATATTAAATATGCAAAGTTAAGCAAAACAAATCCACATACTTACATGTCTTATTCTGTATCTTGAGTCTGTCACCTCTAGCTCAGGAGGAGGCAGCAGATTTCATGATGTCTTCTGGAATTGGAGGTGATCATTATGTCGAATAGACTTCTTAAGATTTTCATGGTTGTTCATTTTTTTTATTTAAAATTTTTTTTTGTATAAATTGTTCCAATTTCTGCATCAGTTCATACAGGACTTCTCAGAGTTCTCTGAAACTGTCTCTTTCAGTATTTCATGAAGCACAATAATATTCCAGGATATTCATATGCCATGAAGTTCCATTCTTAGTTTCTCTAATTCTTTGCTACTGCAAAAAAAGAGCTACTAAAATAGTTTTGTACTTATGGGGCATTTAACTTTTTTTTTAATCTCTTTGGAATATGGCTAGAAGTATTGCAGGGTCAAAAGATATCTGTCTATATTGATTGATCTATCAATGACATACATGTCAATCGACATAGATGTATATAGTTTAATAACTTTGAGGGCATAGTTTTAAATTATGTTTCACATTAACTAGACCAATTTGTAGGCCCACCAACGATACATTAGATCTTTTTTTAATTACCAAAGTACCTCAACATTCATATTTTTTTTTGAAACTTTGCCAAGTATGATAGATGTACTTTAATTTGCATTTCTCTAATTATTAGTGATTTGGAAAATTTTTTATGTGTCTATTGATGGCTTCGATTTCTTCCTTAATCAACTGCTTATTCATATCTTTAGAATATTTATCAATTGGGAAATGGCTCTGGAAATCATAGAATTTTTAGAGCATGGAGAGCATAATAATGGACATTTTTAACTAAGGTGTGATGACTAGGGCTTTGACTCCCAACTTTGAACTTAGAGGGCATTGATAATATTTGCCATTCTTCTGAAACATAGAAATAAGAGATTTTAATATCTAGTTAGCATGAATAAGTCATTAAAATAGGAAGTTGCCAGGTGGTCAATTAAGGTGAGATCCTTCCACTTTATCTGATAACCAGTCCTTAAAAATATCTTTCTATTCATGCCCCAAGTTCTCTTTCTAACCTTTCCCAAGGGGCTATATCCTGCTAGCCCCTTCAACTAAGAGTATACTTTGCATTGCTTGACCCAGGCATGAATCATTCCTATTTATTGCTCTATCATAGATGGTCTCAACTCACTCAAGTATATAAGGTGGAACTGAAGATCCAAAAATATTAAATGCATTGACTAAGATCACATGACTAATTAGTAATGAAGCAATGAAATATAAAGGGGTTTTCTATTTTTCTGCTAAACCAATTATTTCATGTGTTCCTTTCCTTTCTGCACCATCTCAACCATCATGAACTGGACAGTATATGTTTATAACTTAAGAATTGTAGCTTAAGAACCAGAAGCAGTTTCAGGATCTCAGCTCTAATGTACTATCTTTGTGATGTGGAGGTAATTAGCTCTCTGGTATGCATTTTCTCCAATTGTAAAACAAAGAAAGTTAAGCTAGATGATCTCTTTAGGAGTGTCCATTCCTAAATCCGGTTTTCTCCCTTTCCTCAGGATATCATCAGTGACTACTTGAGACTTCTCCCTCCCCCACTTTGCAAGTACTAATTTTTTAGACTCTGCATTGTCATATGTGAAAACAGAATATTTCAATGGTCAAGGGACTGGGATAACATCAAGAACTGAAATTCACCAATAGTCTACAAATCATACTTTGAGAGCCATTGAACTAGGTTACTGCAAGCAATAAAAAACCTAATGATTGCCTCATGGCATAAAGGAATGGTTGTATCTAGTAACCTACCCAGCAAAGGATTTATGGGGAACTCAGTGCCAAAAAGCCCAATAAGAAAAAATAATCCTGAAGATATAATTTTCCTCTATTTTAGATGAACTAATGGCACTTTTAGGGGCTCAACATTTTCTCAGGGGTCATGTACCACATATATGACATAAACCAGGGGTTTATGCCCATTGCTTCACTTCCCCTCTCTCTATTACCTACTTCAATCCCTATGATTTGACTTTTGTCCCATTACCCTTTGGGAATTTCTCTCTATTTGTCATCAGTGATATCCTTATGGCCAATTCCAATGCTTCTCCTCCCCCTGCCTTTTTTCTCCTTTATATCACAGTTTCATTAAATAACAATTTACCTTCTTTTTTTATGAGGGTTCTCCCACAGCTCATCTTCTTCCCTCTTCTCTGATCATTCCTTTGTCTGTCTGTGCTTAGTTTATACTTCCTAACTATGGGCACTCCCAAAATTATCTAAATTGGTAGCGTTTTACTGCCTTTCCTCTAATATCCATTTCCCTCAAAAAACCTATCTGCTCTTTTGTCTTCAAATATCATCAGTTCTATTCCACCTATTTCCAAATCTATATATCTAACCTGAACCTTTTCTCCCAACCACCATTCCCCTATTGCCAATTGTTTCCAGGGCATTGCCACCTGAATGGCTTACTGTGACTCTGGAGTTAAAATATCTAAAAATAAACTTGCCATCACTTTCTTCACTCAATGCATTGATCCTTCTCAATTTCCCAATTTCTTCCAATGATCCCATCATCACCTCAATCTCTAGAGTTGGAGACAAGTAGTTCTGTTTGTTTTTATACATTCCTCTCTGAGAGCACCCATAGGTTTAATCACATGAGATAATATCTGTAAAACACTTAGCTTAGCTTATTAAAATAGTAGGTACTTAATAAATGGTCACCTCTCCCTCCCTAATCTCAATCATTGTTAAGTTCCACTTAAAGTTACCCTTTCAACTTTAGAGGCCAAGCCCTCCCTCCTCAGTTTCCAAACAAGATTCAAATCAATTCAATAAACAATTGTCAGGCATCTACTCAGTGAAAAATACCACATGAAGAGCTGACAGAATGTTAGGATAAATCAGGCATGTTCCCTCTCATTGGGAACCTTATAGTCAAGTAAAGAATAACAGTAGTGTTTCTCCTCCTTCCATCTCTCTTTCCCTCCCATCTGCCCTGTATAACACAGATAGATTAATCTTCTGAAATCTCACTTTCATGATACCACCTATTGGCTCAAGTCATACAAGGACTTCCTACAGCTCATTGGAGGCATTTCAAATTCTTCAGCTTTGCATTCAAATCTTTCATCAACTAGGCTTAGCTTGTATCTCCAACCTTATTTCTCACTACTCCCCCAAAGAGCCCCTTCTTCTTCAGTTAGGACATTTCCATTAATGTCCTCCAATACAATAATACCTAACTCATTCATTCCATATGACTTCTGCTTTTCAATTCAATACATGCTTTTCTCCATCAGCCCAATTTGTATATCCACAATCCATGCTTTCCCCCCAACTAATCTTGAGCCACAGAGATTCTGCCCTTATTCTGACTTCCCGCAGTACAATTTATTGCTGTATCACACAATCCTACTCTTGCTTATATGTTGTCTTCAACTGACTTTAGTCATTTCAGCTACTGGTTTCATCTCCCCCACAAGATTTTAAGTAATTTGAGAACCGGGACTATGTCTTTTATTTCTTTTTTTATATCCTCCACAGTGCCTAGCATGGTGCTTAGCACACTGTAGGTGCTTAATATGTATGTTGGATGAATAAACATCCCAGAAAGCTCCCAGCTCAGATCACAGCTTCCATGTTTACCCAGTGGGACTCACTAAATTGGTGGGAAACCCTCCTGCCAGTTTTCCTCAATTCCAGGCAGGGCTTAAGGCTGTGTCATTTACCAAATTATCTCTTGCCTATGAGCTGAGCAAAGATGGCCTGGAAACCGCTGAGGGAGAAATAAGGATGGAAACTAGCATGCTTGTTTTTAGAGTCAATTTTCTGACTATATAACTGCACTTAAAAATTAAATTTGCTAAAGGCACTTCAAGTACTTTACTTGCTAACACTTCATTACAAGGTACTTATCAGTAATAAATCCGTGGTGCCTATGTTTAAAAAACCAACAACAACAAACTTAGAACAAATAAAAAAAAATACATTTCCTTCTTCCTACTCTTTGTTTTGGTTCAGGGAGGAGCATAGAATTTAGAGATAAATGGATTAAAGAGATCAAATTATTAGGAATGAAGATTTCCACTCCCCCTTCCTTCCCCATCCCACCCCCCCTGAAAACTTTTTTATATCTTGCCTTGTTTTGATTACCTTGTTTAGGTAATCAAAGCCAACATTAGTGAGGCTTCTTTTTAAAATGTGCATGCGGTCAATTCTTCATTATCCATGTAGAGGTTATCTTAGTTATGGATTATGTATGGCAGTTTTTTAAATGCCAAGTTGACTTCCCCAGCTACCCACCATACCTCTGGGCCAGTTCCCCAGCTATCAGCTGATGTGCACTCAGGGAATGCAAACTAATTGCAATATTAGCCCAAGCAAAACATAATTAAGTAGGTAAATCTGTTTTTTTTTTTAAAGATGAAAAAGTATTCCCATATTAACATCAAATATTTTACATAATCCATGTTGCAGATCTTTCCCGTTATTATGGATAATTCAAATATGACAGCATTAGTAATAATGCCACTCATGTATAGAGTGCTTCAGGCATCTAAATTTGCTTTTATCCAATATCTTAAAACAGCCCATGATGTGTATTTTCTTGTCCAAAAGGTTATTCCTTGCAGCTGATTATTTCATTGTCTTCACTATCTCCCCAATCCTCTACTCTCATTTCTATCTTCTCTCTTTTCCTCATATGGTTTGCTTATCCTGAATTCTCTTTCCCTTTCATCTCTAATTGTACAAGTTATATAGATCTGACCCATCCACTAAAGTCTGCTTCTTCCATGAAGCCTTTCTTGCTATACTAACCAGTCATTATAGATCATACACTCAGAGTGTCAGTCTTAGGAGATAAGAGATAGCTGAGGTAAAGATAACTTGATGGAAAAATCACACCTGCCAGGGATGCTAAAAACAAAATACCTTTATTGGGTACATTTAAAGTCATCTAAAGATTGGTTTAAGACTGAAAAATGGAACAGTTGGGATTAAGAACATAGATATAGAGGGGAACACAATGGAAGGATACAACTGGGGCAGCAACTGACATTTTGAAAGCAGGCTGAAAGAGGGTGATATAGGGATATGATTAGGGACATCAGCAGGGACTCAGACATGATGATTTTCAGTCCATAGTGGAAGGAAGAAAGGAGTTCATAATGGAACAGTCAGAAGCTACCTTCTGGATTCTGCAAACCCAGGTTATACTAAACTCTTGTGAACATCCCATGTTCTTTAGCTAAGATTTTTGCCTCTGACATAACTACATGGTTAATCAGGAGAGTTCAGTTTTTCTAAAAAGTCCTTGTAATTTTAAAGTGATGGGGTGGGGGGAGAGCCTCACTCAGGCCTTTCTCATTGAATTCCCACTTTTGATTTTAGATGCAGAAAGAAACCAATTAGCAAGCTTCATGAAGCATGGGAATTTCTACTAAGGAAATTTCCAAGCATAGATGATTCCAGAAAAGGAAGGGGGGTACCAAGTGTTAAGTATAGACATATCTAGAGCACAAATAATCTCTCCTAAGACAGGCAAGGTCTAGAAAACCAGAATGCCTTACTTTTTTCCCCCTCACATCATTTTATTTTATTTTTTAGAATATTTTCCATGGTTACATGATTCATGTTCTCTCCCTCCCCTCTTTACTCCCCCCCTCCTGGAGTTGACAGGAAATTCGACTGATTTATACATATCTTACTACTCAAAACCTCTTTCCATATTATTCATAGTTGTAATAGAGTAATCTTTTAAAAACCACAATCCCAAATCATATAACCATATAACCAAGTGATAAATCATATGTTTTTCTTCTGCATTTCTACTCCCATAGTTCTTCTCCTAGATGTGGATAGCATTCTTTCTCATAAGTTCCATGGGATTGTTCTTGATCATTGCATTGCTATTTGTAGCAGTCTATTATGTTTGATCATCCCATAATGTTTCTCTTTCTGAGTACAATGTTCTCCTGGTTCTACTCATTTCATTCCACATCAGTTCATGGAGGTCTTTCCAATTCATATAGAAATCAAGCAGTTCATCATACCTTATAGGACAATAGTATTCCATCACCATCATATATCACAATTTATTCAGCCATTCTCTAATCTATGGACTCCCCCTTGTTTTTCAAATTTTTTTTTTGCCACCACAAAAAGTGCGGCTTTAAAAATATTTTTGTAGAAACATTTTTTTTTAATCTCTTTGGAGTATAAACCCAGGAATGGTATAGGAGACTATGCAGTTTTTTAAAGCCCTTTGGGCATAATTCCAAATTGCTTTCCAGAATGGTTCGATCAATTCACAACTCTACCAGCAATGCATTAGTGTTCCAATTTTGCGACATTCCCTCCAACATTTATTATTTTCCTTTACCCATATTGACGAAACTGCTAGGTGTGAAGTAGTATGGCACAGTTGTTTTGATTTGTATTTCTTTAATCAGGAGGGACTTAGAATATTTTTCATGTGATTATTGATAGTTTTTATTTCTTCATCTGAAAACTGCCTACAGAATGCCTTTCTGGATCATGACAGTGATGATTTAGGCCAGAATGGGAAAGTCATTTACCCAAAGGTTCATGAATCATTGACAGAACAATTAAGAGACTCAAAACCAGGTTCTCTGACCTAGTTTATTCTGTCTTCTTTCTACTACAATATGCTATGCCACTCATTTTGTCAATTGTATAATAACCTTTGTTTTATTTCTGGGTTATTTCTTTGAGTATGCTTACCTTGCCAATGATATTGTAAATTCTTCTGGAGAAGGAACTGTGTCAAATTTCTTTGGGATCCCCCCACCCCAATGCTTTTTCCCAACACTAGGCCTAGTAATCATCTGTGAACTGAATTGAATATACTTGACTGGTACCCTTCATGTGCCCTGGGATGATCTGTTCAAATCAAGACTTACTTCTTCTGAGGGCTTGTGCTGTTTCTAAATTTTCATTCTCTTGATTTCAAATATCTACATACTAAACTAACATAGTCTATATATGAAAGTACATTTTTAGATATGTAGGTAATACAATAATAATGAGGGGGGAATATAAGGTGGGGGCAATTATTTAATGTTAATTAGGAATCCTACCACATAATGATAGGTTCCTGTAATTTTAGCACATTGGCATAACTTTAGGTACAATATGTTTTAATTGTTACTGACAGTTACTGTAGATTTGAGAATACAGGTCAGAGATTTATAAAAGAAAGAGAAAGACCACTCTTAGACAGTTGGATTGGGAAGAGAAGGAGCAAGGAATTTATAGGTAGCCTAGGGTTCAGAGTTTCCTGTTCTAAATAAATGCTTTCAACCAGGGGATGGAAAATAAAAACAAAAACAAAAAACAAAGATTTGTATTTAGAAAAATGCCTGTAGGATAGTCCAAAGTTATTTGCTTCCTTATTCCCCCCACTTTGTTCTGAAAAAAAAAAAAAAGGAATTCCACAGAAAACCTGTCTATCAATCTCATCTTTGGCAGTTAAATGAAAGGGACAACATGCTTTTCCCTTGAATTTTAAAGGTAAATTAATAAATAAATGAAAAATAAACTGAGAAGCCTAGTTGAGCTTGGTCTTGTGTTTCTAATAGAATCATAAATGCCAGAAAGTGCTGAGAATGATTTATTATCCTGTTATTATAAGTGACTAGGAAGCTTTCAATGGAGTCCTTGCTAATTTCTAACAGCTGCATTAAATCAGAAACTCTATTAGCTATTATAGAATCATCATCCCATACTCCTGCAAATCAACTAGAACACCTGATGGGAGTTTGGAGCTATGGGTTACCGTAGTTGGTAACCTTATCCTTGGCTCCTGAAAGAGAGATAAAAAATGCTGCCCAAAGGTGGCATGATGCTGGGTGCATCAGTGGCTAGAGATTAATAAACTAAATGGCTAAGTACTTTTCATAAAAAGTAATTCTCCATTGGGAAAATGGCTACATGGAGTGAGCATTATCTTACTGAGACAATAGTGATCTATGCCTCATCCAATCCTAGGCTCCACACTCTCTTCCTTCATGGCAACAAATTTAACAAGTTAAACTATGATCATATATTAATTGGCATTTTAAAAAAAATTCTCAAAGTGGGGAGATGGGAGAAAGGAAATTTTTTTCTAAACAATCTTCATTCTTTCTTTAAAATTAAACTTAATGTGTTAAATTAACCAAATTATTTCCTTTCCTTCCCACTCCCCCCCAACACTGAAGAAAGATAATAAATTCTTTGTAATAAATATGCATAGGTAAGTAAAGTAAATTCACACTTTGGCCACATCTAAAAATATGTATGCCTCATTTTGCATCTTGCATCCATCACCTCACTATCAGAATCTGAGTATGCTGAGAATGCTTCTTAGATCTTCCATTTTCATGGTTGGCTATTGAATAGATCAGAGTCTTTCAAAGGTGATTGTCTTTACAATGTTGTGGCAATTGTAAAAATTATTCTCCTGGTTCTCCTCACTTCCCTTATGTCAGTTCAGATAAATCTTCACAGGGTTGTTTTTTTTTGTTGTTGTTGTTGTTTTTTGAAGCCATCTCTTTCATTCTTTCCCCATTTTCTTCAATAGCAATTTATTTTAATTTTAGGAACCTTTATACTTAATTGAGATTTTCCCAAGAGAAGTTATCTTTCCAATAGTCACTTCTTTTCTTGATCTAGCACCCAATACCATGCCTGGGATAAATTAGTGCCTTAACAAAAGTTGATACAATTTGAGTACACTGTCTTGCAATGGGATATATTAAATTTATTATAATAATTAAAAGTTTGCTCTGGGCATATAGTGGGCATGTATGGAAGGCTGATAATGTCAGTCTGGATTTCTAAACACAGAAGGTTGTCTCAGAAACTCACATTAGAAGTATTGTCCTCACTGCTGGCTGTTCTCTGAAGGTAGAGATGACTTAAGAGGAAACCCTAATGGTAGTTTTGAGATCTTTTTCTGCTGATGTCATGAGATCTAGTAGTTCTTCATTATGTAAGAAAGTAAGCCCTTAGCCAACCCCAGAGCTAGGTGAAAACATCATCAACTTCTGGCCTACAATGTCAAGTTAAGGTTCAGGAAGAGTAGGGGTCTCTGATTTTCCATTATGAGCAGAGGACACATTGAAACCCAGAAAGGATCTTCTGTCCATGGTTCTGTTTTTGTTCAGTAGCAAACAGAGCTACTTGTCAGGCACGCTGTCCTTTGCCCAGTGCCATGACAGTGATAGTTTGAAAGAGGGTAAAGTGAAGGGGGGAAAAAGACATTAAAAAGAAAATGTCACCATTTTCAAATGCCATATTTTTTGACAGTTTCCCTTTATGTTGCAACAGCTGCTTAACATGACAAATGGTGGCTTTAATAAAAATTCACGCAAGGAGATGCAGCCCCAGAAAATGAATAATGGAGCTTTCTAACCCGACACGTTGTGGAACATATTCACCTGGCAATGAATAGCCCCTTGGTGACAGTATGTTGCTGCTTTTTTTCAGACAAACTCCCTTGGAAGGTAGTTGGCTCTGGAGCACTGGACTTGGGGGACATTTCCTAGACTATGATTGCAACAGGTCACCCATTTGGGGAGGTGTGAATCTGACCAATGTCAATGACCCCCACTGAAGCAATTAGAACATGTTACATATAACTCAAAGGAACTGAAGGAGGGAAAGGACTGGCAAAGCATGCTGTTGGGATCATAAATGGTGCCACAAAATAAGATACCAGGGGAGAAAATGATGGTGGTGGAAGGTTTGGGAAGAAAACACAACAAGGACAGATGGCAGGAATAAACACAAAGCACAACACATTGTTCTTAACTTTGGTTCTTTAGTGGATGGGGCCACCCTGGAGTTTTGCTAACTATGTGTTTTTACACTTCACTTACTGTCTGGTCACCTCAATGCAATCTCAGTAAGAAGACTGCTGAAAGCTGGACAAAGGAGGTGCCTTACTGCACCCTGCAGAACATGTAGGAAGAAAAGGCCAATGGGAAAGAGGATGGGAATAGTAATGTGGGCCTGTCTGGCTCTCCTGAAAAAGAAGAGACTTTGAGGAAAGACAACCTGAAGTCCTTTGCCCAAAACAGATTAAATTATTGTAGCTTACTTGTTTGTTATATTGCTGTAGACATGCTGAGTACTTAAACATCCATTCTGGGCAAAAGGGAAAATAAACAAACAGGAAAAGGAAAAAAGCCATACTGACTCATGTATCTCAGGTTGGGAAAAGGAAGTTGACTAGTTCAGTTACTTTGACATGAATGGAAAGGAGTTAGATGTGAGAGGAGGAGGTAGAAATAAATCTCCTGAAATAATTTTTCTCCCCTTTAACAGCAGTTGTAGGCCAGGAAAACCTTTTGTCTTTTGCTGATTACAAGAAAAAAAGAGAAAAGGGGTTCTTTTTGGTTGAATATGATATAAATTAAATTAAATGCACATTTACCACAACATGTTGTGCTTTATATATATAGTATAAACTATAGTCCTAACCCTCAAGGAGCTTGAAGTCTTATCTAGAAGACTTTCATGGAGTCCATAAAATGCTAATTCAGTATTAAACATCATTCAAGATATAGGAAAGAGATGTCCAGTGTCTTTACCTGATGAATTATCAAATGAGCAGTTGAGGCAATGAGTCTTCCCAAAGTTACAGGAAGGAGCTCTGATCGGGAAGGACAGGACAAGAGAAGGATCTTGGGTTAAAATTGAGACAATCTATAGGATCTAGAAGTGGAGAAAGAACCTCTAGAAAAGAGAGACATCATGAGGAAAGCATAGAGGTGTTATATGCCTATGGAGGAGTCAGGGGTAAAGGGAGTTTGGGGGTGGAGAGAAGGATAGGGCTACCTTGCCTGCAGCTGAGGTATTATGAATGGAAATCATTGGAAGTAAGACTGGAAAAACAAGTAGGGGGCTGAACTGTATACTTGTATATATTTAAGTATACATTTACTTGCATATATTTACCAGAAGGCATTTGAGGTCATATCCAACTTTTAGATTATTTGTTAAAAGCATGAGTGGGTAGGGATCAATTTAAATTCAGAGCAGGAGGAAGAGCATATATGACTAGCTTAGAATAGATTTTTTTTTTAAAAGAAGGCAGAAGGAAGGATAGAAATTCAGAATTTATAAAAAGAAAGAGCAGGATCTTTCTCATAGATCAGACAGGAAGCTAATAATGTGAAATCAAGATTTCCTTGGGGAAGAGCCAAACAGCAAAGAAGTTGACTGTGATAGTCTTCTTGTTTCTAGAAGCCACAGGGTGGAGCTAGGTTCCAACCTGGACAGTCTTCCATAACAGATAATGGAAGATACTTACGCCAGGCATTAGAGAAAGGAAATTAATAAAGAAATAATTGCTTGTAGTTACATTTCAGTAGATCCTCCATTGTTTAGACCACCACTTATCTTCTTCATCTTTTGAGATTCCCACTTAGATATTTCCAGAGATCTCTAAAAGATCCTCTACTCAACAGTCTTTCCCCCCCCACTATTAAAAAAAAATTCCATGTTTATAAGCAGAGTACTCAGTTTCTTTCATTTGTTATGATTCACCAATTCATCTTCTTTTTTAATCACATAATATCTTTTATGCTACATCTTTTAGGTTTGTCTTTGTTAGAAATTTGCTATAGCTTCTTTACTCTGATCGGGTAACTTTCTAATGCCCTTTGGGTCCCTCAAACTCAGATTCTTTTGATTCTGGAACATTCCAAGATTTGGAGCCATAGAACATCACTAAAAGAACATTAATGTTTTGTTTTAATGGGATTTTTATGTTGGAAAGCAGCTTGAGGTTGTTAAAAATACCAAGCAGTTTCCAACTTGCAATTCAGCCTACCCTTTTCCTGCCTATTTCATTCTGAGCTTAGCTCATTATCCACTGGTAGATAACTACATGAGTATGGACTTATTCAATGGACCAGCAATCCAACTCCCAACCATAGTCAGGGAAAAAAAAATACACACACACACACACACACACACACACACACACACACACACACATATATATATATATATATATATATATTATCCACAGTGTCTTCCATGGATGGGTCGTTAAGCTATCTTTTTTAAGTTATCATAGATCTCAGTGATAATGCCCTACAAGGGGTACCATGAAATGTTGGAGCAGTGGAATTTGATGGATCTCACCCTCTACCTAGAATTTCTCTTTAATTTGAACCTCATTTAGTGATTCCTTCATGAATGACATCTCTTATAAACTTTTGCCTCCTTGATCTGTTTTTGACTATTGAGGGATCACTGAACAATTATAACTATTTGCATTTTAAATTATTTTTGAAGATTATGTGCTCTTGTTGGAGGAGAATTTTGAATGTTGCATTTTACTATATTCAAGAAAAATTACTTTTTTTAAGGTTAAGGAAAAAATTCCTCTATTCAGGTGTAATTTGGCATATTCTCTTGCAATTTATACTCTTAAGAGGCTTGACTAGAACAATGAGAAGTTAAATGACTTGCCCATATTCACATAGCCAGTAGGTCCTAGGTGGAACTTGAACATGTGTTTCCTTTTTCAAGGCCAACTATCTATCTTTTTTTTGTCTTAAGTTTTTTTTTTATTTAATTAATTCATTATGAATATTTTCCCATGGTTACAAGATTCATGTTCTTTCTCTTCCCTCTCCCAAATCCTCCTATAGCCAAGGCACAATTCCACTGGGTTTTACATGTGATCAGGACCTATTTCCATATTATTAATATTTGCATTAGGGTGATCATTTAGAGTCTATGTCCCCAATCATATCCCCATTGACCCATGTGATCAGGCAGTTGTTATTCTTCTGGGACCCAGTATCTATCTTTTAACCAAGGCTACCTCTCAAAGATTTTGTATAGGTTAGAAAGTAGGTCAATGGGTTGGTAGATATTGATAGTCTTTATAACTTGCATCCTAGAATCCGTGTATTCTTTTCTAAGCCCAGTATTTAGCCACCATGCTGTGCTTCTTCTCCATATAGAAGACAAAATGAACAAATACTTGAACATTTTCTAATCTAGATAAATAATGAGTTGCTCACTTTTAAATAAATGAAAATTAAACAAATTTAATAAAGTTACAAAATATTTCTTTAAAAAAAAAGAGTAGGTTGAATGTTATACCAGAATCGTTTGTGTTAGAGACCTATTCTACCTGATAAACTAGTAAAAGTATGAAGAAAAGAGGTCCTGAAGCATCCACAGGATAATTCCTTTTGTGAGAAATCACTTCCCCTTTTTTGCCCCTAGGTAGTGATATCAAAGGAGTTTGTCATTGCATGACAAGATGACAGAACAATGAATTGTAGCTTGCTTTTATATGATCTTTTACTGTTTTAACACACCTTGTGTATTATACATAAACATGCATCAATTGATCCTAGCAATAACCTTGCAAGTTGGGTAGCACAGTCTGGACTATACAGATGAGGAACTGGGCTCAGAAAGGCTCTGACTTGCCTAAGGCCACATAATGGCAGAGCAGGGATTTGAGGCTGATCCTCAGACTCCAATACTACACCTTGAAGTTTTCATAGCCCATCATTTCAGAACAACCTATCCTATTTCCCATTACTGCTAGTTGAAAACACTTCGGCCATTTTCTAGCTCATAGTCCATATTTAGTGGTGCAACTGTCAAGTGGATTGCCTTAAGGCCTGAAATTCTCCTAGGATGCAAATGATCATTGAGGTTCCATCCCATTCAGTGATTTCTCTTTAGGTTCAGCTTTAGGCAAAACTGGAGGCAGAGAAAGTGTTCCTTTGTTCCTCCTACATCTCATGGTTTTTCTCCTCATTCTGGCTACTCTCTCCCCAATTACTATTTGGGTTTTCATTCCTGCAGGGTTTTTCATTTAATTCCACTAAATTAAACATATTTTATATGCATTTAAAAAAAATCTTTCCTTCTGTCTTAGAGTCAATACTAAGTATTGGTTCCAGGGCAGAAGAGCAGTAAGGACTAGACAATTGTGGTTAAATGACTTGCCCAGGGTCACACAACTAGGAAGTGTCTGAGGACAAACTTGAATCCAGGACCTCCCTTTTCCAGACCTGGTTCTCTATCCACTGAGCCACGTAGTTGCCCCATTTCATATATTATGAAATTTATTTCATAATACAGTGTATATTATGCCTAGAGATCTATGTTAATTATTTCAGTTAATAGAAATTTTAAGAAAGCACCTCTGCTGCCCTTGCTGAGCTTACATTCCACTGTATGCATGTTTATGTGGCTTAGGGAAGGGCAGGAAGTTATAGTATGAATGATACAGATAAGTAGATGCATAATTACCTAAAAACTAAAGAGATCAATAAAGACTTCTCTGGTAGGAGATAACAGATTCTGAATCTCAGAGGAAGCAGAACCAATAGGAATGGGTGTTCTGAGCATACAATTAGAGCATGGATCTTGTACAAAGTCATGATATCAGGAGCTACTAAAATCAGAGTAAAGCAAATAGGCAAACAGCAAAATGGAAGAAGCTTTGTTCGATCTTGGAATATGAGAAGCAGAGTAATTCTATAATAAGCCTGGAAAGGTAAACCAAAGATGCCAGGATGTAAAAGGCTCTAAATCCTCTTTATATCTGAGTTATAGAGTCATAGGGAATTCCTGAAAGCCATTAATTCAGGTAGTGACATACAATTCAACAACCATTTATTAGGTGCCTACTACATTTAAGGCACTATGCAGAGTGCTGGAGATACAAAGAGATAATGAGAAAATTCTCTGATCTCACAAATATACATTTCCAATCAAGATTATGCTTCAGAAAGATTATTTTGGAAATAATCTGGAGCATGAATTGAAAAGGGAATACTGGGAAAAAATAGATGTTATTGATGAAGGTCTGTAATTTGAGGGATTATGGAGAGAAATCACAGTTATCAAGTCCAGGAAAAAGACAGATTCTCTCTCTCTCTCTCTCTTCTCTCTCTCTCTTCTCTCTCTCTCTCTCTCTCTCTCTCTCTCTCTCTCTCTCTCTCTCTCTCTCTCTCTCTCTCTCTCTCTCTCTCGCTCTCTCTCTCGCTCTCTCTCTCGCTCTCTCTCCCCTCTGCTCTCCTCAACATTTTAAAATAGAGGCCAGTGAACTTGACTTCAATGTCTGACTGATGATCACTTAAAAAGGAAAGATGTGATCACAATCAGCTTCATAGGTTCATCAAAAACAACTGGAAGTTGAAGGGTTGCCCACCAACTGGAGAATGGCTAAACAAGTTGTAACATATAATTGTAATGGAATAGTACTTTTCTGTAAGAAGTGATAAACAGAACAATTAAAAGTATGGAAAGATCTACATTAAATTATGAAGAATGAAAGAGGCAGAGTCAAGAAAACATATATTGCAACAGAAATATTATTTGAAGAATGACTTGTGTATGTCTACCTCCAGAGAAAAAAACCAATAAATAGAAACAAATAATACTGTTTTATGTATGTCTATATCTTTGCCAAATGATGTCTTCTTTAATGAGATGAGGAGAGGGAGGGAGTGAACTAAGCATTTTAATTTTTAGGATCAAATAAATAAATCTAAATTTAAGAATATAGTATTTCAGACTAACTTGATTCACATTTTCATTGATTCTTGATTGTTTGATTAAGGGAAAATCATAGTCATTATATTTTAATAAATATTTGTTTAAAACCCTTATGATGATGACTTATTGGGCTAGAGGAATGGATTATAATGCTAAATTTGAAAATGGTTTACCAAGATAGACAGAAGAGTTTTAATTATGATCAGAAGTTTATAGTGGTTCTTGTTCTGCTCAACAATTTTGTTGGTAACCTGGATAAAGGCAAAGATGAAATACTATTGAGTTTTGCAGATAAAAAAAAAAAGTTGAGATGAAGAACTGACAGATTAGATTACCTTATCAGGGTCCAACATGAGCACATTAAGATAAAATGATGGACTAAAAGTAGTAAAATGAACTTAATAGGTACAGATGCCTGAATTTGACTGCCACAGTGTAAAGTCAAACAAGCATTTGAGCTAAGAAAATCAACTACACAAGTACAGGATGACCAGGAAATAACTTAAAAGACTGAAGGCTTTTAATGATTCCAATATAAGGCAAGAAAATGCTAAAAAAAAGCATTAAAAATCTAATGGTATCTTAGGCATTGAGGAAATCAACATGTATTAAGACTATCCTATGTGCCAAGCACAGAGCTAAGTGCTTTACAAATATCATTTCCTTTGATCCTCACAAGAGTCCTGGGAGGTCATCCTATTGTTTTTGTTTTTCCCATTTTAAAATTGAGCCAACTGAAGCAAATAGATTTTAGCTGACTTGCTCAGGGTCACAAGACTATTAATCATCTGAAGCTAGATTTGAAGACAGGTTATCCTGACTACAGGCTCAAAGTTGTATTTGTTATGCTATCCATCTGCCTACCTAACATTAAAAGGATAGTTTTCATATCAAGGGAAATAATAGTCCTGCAGACTATATCTGGAATTTTCTGTTCACTTTCTGGAGTCACATTTTATCAGGGACATTTGATATGCCAGTCTGATCCCAAGAAATATGACTTGGATGGTGAAAGCACTTGAAATCATTCTATATGTAGATCACTTGAAGGATCTAGGGATGTTTATCTTTGTTCTGAAATCTTTCCTTTAAGAGTTTATCCATTTAGAGTGGATATCTGTTCTAACTAGATCATCATTAAGTAGGTTGTGAACCCTCTTATTCAGGGACAAGTCAGCCTCAACTTGAGTGAGTCATAACATTCTGGGCTGTCCACTAAGTGCCTGACCAGAAGGAACAACAGGTGGGTTCATCTTGTAAGTATTCCTCTGCATGCCTTTGCTAAAAGAGTCATGTTTTCCTGACATTATTACTCATCCTTAATGTTATTGGTTCCTCCATCCTTTCCCTAATACTTGAGCCCTAACATCTGAGGTAAAAGAAGAGGGACCTCACAGTTTGTGCTCATGTTTCCCTACTGCATAAAGCAGTGCTATAGAGGAAAATGCCACAGTAAGCTTTTAATTAGTTATTTTCTATTCTCTTGAAAACAGTGTTTTTGTGTATGTCTGCAGTCAGCATGAATCCAGATGATGCCTGTGCAGGGATTATTCTTCCCTTGCGTGCTCATTCTCTCCATTCCCACTGCTGCTTGCTATTTTCTCTCTCCTGGAGATCTTAATTCTTCTTTTCAAAACTCCACCTCCTCTGTCTGGGATGCTTCTTTATTTGTCCTGCCCTCTGCACGTGGTGCTGGAGAATTTACACTCCTTGCTATATACTAGAAGCAATTTTCCTCTCCCTAGATTGCCTATACTTGTATAACAAGAGAAGTTAGAGCCTATAAGAACCATTCTCTGACTTGTACTGGCACCCAGTGAAGAACAAACTAAATCCACTCCTGAGTTTAAGTGCACTGATATGTCACAATGGCTTTGGAGAATCTGGAACCATTGTGTTATCTGTGATGTCTATAGGAAGAGGTCAGTGGTAAAGCCCACATATATTGAACATTGGATTAGAGGAATACCACACTGTCCTCATGGTTAATTCACCATTGTAAATTTCCTAAAGGTAGATGACTTGCATTTCCTTCCAGCTCATTATTCTCTTTCTGTTTCCATAGCAGAAAGCTGAATTGGAAAAGGAATTAGAGAGGTTCTGATGTGTAATGGGCTATGTCCTAAGGTTCAAGTCCCTCCTCTTATGCATTCTGGCTACATGACCTTTGATACTTAAATTCTTAGTGCCCCAGGTAAACCTTTGAAAATATAAATTGTAGAGAAGGTGCTGACCTGCATTAGGGGAGGAAATTCTGTCAGTGAAACCATAGATCTAGTCCTGGACCCTATGTTATGAGGTCAATGTCACTGTAAATATTCAAAGAAATGTGGGTTGATCAACTAGTACGCATGTTGTAGAGATTTCTATGTCAGGTGTGAAGTTAAGCTAGAAGGCTTCTGATGATTCCTCCAGTTCCAAGATGCTACCCATTAATGTATAGAATATTCTGTCACATGGATCCCTCATCATAGGATATGATACAATCTGTTCTCAATTAAGTATGAAGCCCCATTCTCCAGGGATGGGTATCAATTTTATGATTTTGCATACAAATTTTAGATTGGTTGGCACCATATCTCAAAGGATTGCTATCCTGCCTTGTAGATGAGTGTGGCACAGAATAATGATTATTGCCTTTGTCCCTGTATCAATTTGGGGAAGAAATGCAGTGTGCATAAGGTCATAGGTACTAAGGCTAAAAGCTAAGTTTGTCTAGGTCTCTTGAGCTAAAAGAAATGCCCCACAGAGTGAGACAAAAACAGTGAGAAACCCTGGGTCATGTAAGTGCCTACCTTTGTCTGCATCCAGCTTGCTTCAAAGTTAAGCTCTGGCAGGTCAGTTTTTTGGGTAGGTTGACATCTTTAGGCAGAGAACCAGAAATGAGTTCCCTCCTTGCCTCTTGTATATCCAGGGGGAGAAATTAAATTAAAAGAGATTTAAACGATAGGCACTTGCCGAGAAGTTTTCTGAATTCTGTACATATTTTTGAATAAAGACATGCATGTGGCCTTATTTCAATATCATCTTTTGTCACAAAGCAGTAGGTACAGGACTTATGTCCTTGCTTTTCTTCCAAGCCACTCTTTTCACTTTTCCTCAGGTGTTAACTTGGGTTTAAAACATAGTCTATACTTTGAGTCAAAGACACCAGTTAGGTAAACTAATGCACAGGCAGTCACTCAATCATCAAATGTTTATTAATCACCTACAATTTGCCAGACACAGGACTGAGTGCTGGGGAAACAAAGGAAAACGAGACAGCTCCCTCCCTTCAAAGTTCTCCCATGTTATAAGAGGAGACAGCATGAAAACTTTGAGAGGGAAGGAGGTAATGGTAGGTAGGGAAGAAACAAGATGAAAGAGAAACAAAATATGGTGGCAAAATTAATTTGCTTGCTATGAAAAAAATTCAAATTACAGAGAAATTTATATTCTCAGTTTCATACCTTTCTCCCTTCCCACTAACCCCAGTTTTTGGAACATTGGCTACTATGAAGAAATGTGTATGAGACTATTTAAAGGTGTGGGGGGGTCGGGGGCAGTGGCAGCTGGGCTGCTTAGTGGATTGAGAGCCAGGCCTAGAGATGGGAGGTCCTGGGTTCAAATCTGGCCTCAGACACTTCCCAGCTACGTGACTTTGGGCAAGTCACTCAACCCCCATTGCCTAGCTCTTACCACTCTTCTGCCTTGGAACCAATACACAGTATTGATTCCACCATGGAAGATAAGGGTTTAAAAAATAAATAAATAAATAAATAAAGAGGGGAGGGGAGACTCTGGAGGACTGGGAAAAAGGAAATTATTGAACTAGCTTCCATCAGATAATTAGACCAGCTTTTATATTTTTATCCCCATCTCTCTAGTTTTCTTTGCTAAAATATATATATATTCTCTCACAATATAAAGGCAATGGCAGCAGTACCCCCTAGAGACAGTATACTTTAGTAATTTAAGTAGCAGTGGCAGTCACAGACAATGATAGACTGATTTAAGCACAGCTAGGTAGTATAGTGGATAAAGCTTTAGACCTGGAGTCAGAAAGATCTGAGTTCAAATATGGCTCCACACAGACTTATGAACTGTGTGACCCTGTATAAGTCATTTAACATCTGTTTTCCTCAGTTCCCTTAAGGCAAAAGGGGGATAACAATAACGTCTACCTATCAGGGTTGTGAGGATCAAATGAAAGAATATTTATAATGCACTTAGCATAATACCTGGCACATAGTAGGTACAATATAAATATTTATCTCCTTTCCCCTTCTTTAAATGAAAGGGGCTTTAGAGATGATTCAGAAAACCACCTTATTCAATAGATGAGGAGATTTAGGCAAAAGGAAGAGCAACGCCTTAGTTAATGTTATACAATTAGTCAGTAGGCAAATTCTGTACCCAAGATTCCCAAATTTAACAGTACTTCCCTATACTACATTAGGCAAAACTTTGGGATTTGCTTTTAATTAAGGTTCTGATCAAGTTCTCATGTGGGAGGCAGCCTTACCTCTGATCTGGATCACAATTCATTTCCCATTCTGTGACTCCCTTTATATACTTTAAGTAATGAAAATATTATTTTCAAATCTCTTTCCATTCAGTTTGGAATCCTCACTCTCTTTCAGATTCTCATCTGGATGTTTGTTTCTTGCCTTTCCATCCTAAGAAGCACACTTATTTCTATCCAATGAAATATATTAGAAGTTTAACTGAATTAACCAACAGAAAAATGGATTTTGTTTATTTCTCTTATCTCTGTGTCTAATTCACTTCTCAGTTTCTAGAGAAGAGATTCTGTCTCTAAGAGTTTTTGAGAACCCCCAATTTTGGTTTAAATTTGGATGAAGGTAGTGAAAGACTGTCAAGTGTTTTTAAAATCTAAGAGTAGGGGCAGCTGGATGAATTGAGAACCAGGCCTAGAGACAGGAGGTCCTGGGTTCAAATTTGGCCTGAGACACTTCTCAGCTGTGTGACCCTGGGCAAGTCACTTAACCCCCATTGCCTAGCCCTTATTTCTCTTCTATCCTGGAACCAATACATGGTATTGATTCTAAGACGGAAGGTTAAAAACTATCTAAAAAAGCCACCAAATGCTGTATTTTTGTAATACTGTGATATTTCATCCTAATTCTACCTGAAGCTAGCTGAAAATGCAAAGTATTAGCAATAACAAATAGCATTTAAATAGTGCCTACTGTATATTGAGCACTTTGCAAATATTATATTGTTTGATCCTTTCAGCAACCCTGAAAGGTAATTACTATTATTACCTCCATTTGACAGTGAAGGAAGTGAGACAAACAAAGCTTAAATGACTTGCCAGTAAGTATCTGGGACTGAATTTGAACTTGAATCTACCTGACTCCAGACCTAGTATTCTATATGCTGGGCTGTCCCTTGGCATCTAAGTAACCACTTGGCTATTATTTTTTTCCTTTTTCTTTTCTTACTCTCCCTGCCTTCTCTTTTTGTTCCCCTCTCACTCACCTCCTGCTAGTATTTGCAAAACATCCTCCAAGGACCACGAATAACATGAGCTGACTGTGGACAGCAAGAGGTTAGAGCAAATGACAGAGAGAAGAAATTGTCAGTGAACAACCACCTGGGCATTTGGGGAAAAAAAAAGTAAAAAGGAGTGAGGGACAGCAGAAATAGGATACCTTAACAGAGGGAGAAAAGCATTGGAATTAATTCATAAATGTGTTGTGTGGAAATTAGCAGCCAAAGATGTACAAGAAAAGGAGACAGAGGGAGATAGAAAGGGAAAGAGACAGACAGATGGAGAGGGGGAGGGAGAGAGGAGAAAATGGAGCAGAAGAGACAGCTTTATCTCCTTTACTTGTTTTGCCACCAATTAAATGGCTTTGTGCTTTTATGGGGATCCTGCTTTGTCATCATTGTTTTGTCCCTTGTTAACACCTTCCTTATTTATTCTTGCCCCAGCCACACACCTTATTTCCTCCCTAACATTTTTTGTTTTTCAGACAAATAATATTCCTCTCATGGACTTTATGATTCAAATAGTCATAGTTAAGCCATCAAACACCTGATCTGTCCAGTACCACTGAACTGGGTGAAGACAAAAGCCTAAAATCTAGATATCTATATTAGGCCTGAACAGACATTAAGTTGCTTTGTTTTCAGCCTGGTTATAATCGAAAGGTTGCCTACAAAAGCAGTGGTGTCATTTTAATGAATGGAAATGTAGTCATGACATAAAATAGAGTGCTGCTAAGCAAACCTTAGTTAGAGTGACAGACAGGTAGAGAGTGAGAAGAGAAAGTAAAAAGGGGAAGGAGAGAGAGAGAGAGAGAGAGAGAGAGAGAGAGAGAGAGAGAGAGAGAGAGAGAGAGAGAGAGAGAGAGAGAGAGAGAGAGAGAGGGAGGAGGGGGGGAAGAGAGATGGAGAGGGAGAGGGAGAAACAGAGAAATAAAATAAATTTCCAATACCATCTCTGGTCTCTGCCTCTGGAGAACTGCTATCTATATTTTTTAATCTGAAAAAGTTCTGAATTGTTCCTTCTTTCAAGCAGCAGCTGCTTCCTTGGGCTCTAGGGAAAGAGCAGTTAAAAGTCAGATGAACACAGGAGCTAGAATGATAGCTAGAGGAGTGTAGACCTCTTACTCTTGCCCCTTGGTGATCCATGCTTGGCTGTTTGTTTCATTCCTCCTAAGGTTGAGTTACCTGTTCTCATTATAAGTTCAGTTTTAAAGTCACTGGTAACTTTCAACTTATCTCCCACCACACTTCCAAACTCCATTTCTTCCTTGGTCAAAACCTAGCCAGAGTATTGTTATTGGCTGATGTTTCACTATGGAACCTCATATGATCTCTTTAGTTCATCATTTCTCATGAGGGAACAATTGTAAGTTTCTGGGAGAGGGAGAAACAGAACACATTGTTACTTTGAGTTTTCTCAGAAATGTTCATTCTACCCCAATTCTGATCTATTGTAGACCCCACTATGTCTCTTCCCCCTCCCTTATGCCCCACTTTTCTCCCTAGTTTTTCAAAACCAATGAGGTCAAATATAATCTGATCTGTAGCCTTACCTTCCCTCTATTCCTTATCTGGAAAATAGAGACAATAATGGTACTTATCTCCCAGGATTATTACACATGTGTGTGCATGCATACACAGACACATACACACAAGTTCTTTGAACTTCCTACATAAAGGACATTATATCTCATCCTTGGTATTCTTTGTTTCATGTCCCTTGATCCCATGTAGCTCTTTTAAATCCAAAGTCTTATAATCATCTGGTGGAAGAGAGGTGATGGTAGGTAGAAAAGTGCTGACATTTTAACTCCTGCCTGAGGTTAATGCTTCCTCACTGATGCAATTGCATTCTCGACTGAGAATTCTGGCAAACTATATAGAGAAGGGGAGAGAAAGGGGATGAGGATATCTACCAGGTAAGACTCTGAAATTTGCCCAGTTGATCTCAATCTTTGGTTGGGGACAAGTACATTTCTTTAAACTCTTATCACATAAAGGATGATTGGCAGCACAAATAATTCCCTCTCTCTGTTAATTTGGCTTGTGGAAATGTACCCACTTTCATCCCTGGCAATCCTAAGAAGCACAATTTCACATCAGAACTTTGATAGGACTATGCAGAAGAAATAATTGGATTGTAATAGTTATTGAAAGGGAGGACTAAAGGAAGAAGATCCTCACTTAGAAAGTGGGTTGCATCATCAACATTACTTGGAATGAGAAGGTCTTGGCTTCAGTCCCAGTTTCTCAACTTACTGTGTGCCCTTGGGAACGTTACTGAACTTTTATGAGTTTTAGTTTATTCCTTTAAAGAATGAAGCACTTGCATTATCTTCCTTCTTAAGAGGATTGAATAAGAGAATAGATACAAAGAGCCAAGTAACTATGTGAATATTTGAAGAATCTGTGATTTCATCACAATGGGGAACTGTCACTGTGGGATGGCTCATTCCCCACCAGAACAGTTCTTATCCCAAGAAACCCTAGGAGTGTCTCTTAAGGGCTTAGAGCTTGTGACTTGCTTAGGATAGCACAGAGATGATCAGAGTTTGAACCTAAACCTAGTTCTTTCAGATTCCAGGTCTAGAGGTCTATCTACAATGTCATGTAGCTTCTGTGTGTCACTATACATTGCTATTTAAATTCATTTAAAGTCTAATTTTTGTGTGGCTTTTCCTAGTTTTAGATTACAAGTCCCTTTAGGGAAGAGACTGAATTGGATAACAACATTGGATTCCCAGCACCTCTTTCAGGACAATACCATACATGCATTTGTTGTTGTTGAGTCATTTTTTTAAACCCTTACCTTCCATCTTGGAATCAATACTGGATATTGGTTCCAAGGTAGAAGAGTGGTAAGGGCTAGGCAATGGGGGTCAAGTGACTTGCCCAGGGTCACACAGCTTGGAAGTGTATGAGGCCAAATTTGAACCTAGGACCTCCCATCTCTAGGCCTACCTCTCAATCTACTGAGCTACCTAGCTGCCCCCAGTTGAATCATTTTTTCAGTCATGTCTGACACTTTATGACCCTTTTTGGAGTTTTATTGGCAAAAGTAGTAGAGAGGTTTACAATTTCCTTCTTTAGATCATTGTACAGATGAGGAAACTGAGGAAAACAGGGTTAAGTGATTTGCTCATGGTCACACAGTTACATTTATTAGACACTCATAAAATTTGTAAAAGCGAAAATGAAATAAAATGATGATTGACAGGCCTGGATTCTAGAACCAGAGTAGATGCTTACTCTACATTATCACCTTACCTTCCTTCGTATGAAAGAAGAGATGAAAATTTCAGCCACTGACTCATCTTTTGGGATTATGATGAAACAGATGATATGGATCAACTGCTTTGTGTTTCCCCAGTGAATCAAGTTATATATGGTTCATCTAAGGCTTTTTAAAAAATCCTGTCTCATTATCCCTTGAACCTTCTTTGAACCCAAGAGCTGAAACCCAAGTCCAAGTGTACCTTTTTCCAAACCTGCAGCACACATGAGTGAAAACACAGTTCTTAGTTACTGCACCTCAGTGTGTTGAAGGCCTCTGGGGTGAGCTGACTTCTGCTGGATAGGCTGCCATGTCTTCTTTTCAACGGTTCCACTCCACTGGGTAAATACTGAGTTCGGCAGGTTTTTGTAACATAAATATGCATAGCGTGCAAGCTCCATACATTTTTTTTTCTTCCTGATGCACATTCAAGAACAGCTTGGTAAAACCCAGCCTCAGATAAAAGCATGCTGGAAGTTTCCCCTATTTATGTATGGCACACACTTTTGACATTGTCTTTGCAGCAGTAACTACAAATCCCATTAGAGAAATACAAATGTTCCTGCTGGACCTAGACACCAAATTACCATCCTTATGGATCTAGTTTGTCTGTGAGAAAAATGCCAGGTTATTAGGTCTCTAGTTTGTGGATGGGGTGGAGGGAAGGGTCCACACATGCTTGCTTTGCTCTGAGAAGGTTATCTTCCCTTATTACAACAGTCTCTTCCCAAACCAGTCTTGAATGTCAGCATCTTCCTCCCTGCAGCTGAGGGACTGTATTGTCAGGAACCCCTGAACTCTTTTTCATAAGTCACATTACTTTATATATTTTTTCTTATGAAAGATTTTTCTTATGAAAGTTTTTTCACAACTAGCTGTGCTACCTTGGGAAAGTCACTTAAGCTCTTTGACCCTTAATCCTTGAGAACAACAAATAGAGGGATATTGGTAACCTTTCTTTCTTTTTGGAAGTATAACTGTATCTTCATGTAATTGTCTCTTTTACCTCAATATGTTTTTTCTCAACCCATTCTCAGAGTAGGGAGTAGAAACCTCAAATTATTTTGTATGGTTTTTGTGCATATTGTATATACCTAGATATATGTATTATTGTGAATACTGTATATAGTTAGATGCATTTATTGTTTCCACTGACAGAATGTTAACTCTTTGTAGACAAGGATTGTTTCCTTTTTGTTTTAGTATCCCTGGCATCAGCTTAGTGCCTGGCATACCATAAGTGTTTAATAAATGTTGATTTGTTGACATAAAGAGTTTTAGAGCAAGAAAGAACAGGAGGGATATACTTTTTGGATTACAAGGGAAAGTGAGAGCTTGTTGTGTTTCAAGTTGTCTCTCTGGATGCATAGGAGAGGCATAAAAACAGGATTTAAAGCCAGCAGAGATTTAGACTTCTGTGATCATTAAATCCCACTTCTTCATTTGAACAGTGTGGAATCTAGAGAGAAAAAGTGATTTGCTCAAGATCACACATAGGTAATAAGTAACAGAGTCAGAATTTGAGTCCTAAAATTTTGACTCCAAATTCAATGCATGCTCTGACTCTGTTTCTCTCTGTTTCTGTCTTTCTCTTTCTCCCTGTCTCTCTGGGTATCTCTTTATGCTTTTCTATCTTGACTTGTCTCTGTCTCTTCAAATCTTTGTCTTTCACTGTTTCTCTGTCTGTGGCTGCCTCTATCTCTTTCTCATATTTATTTTTCTCTATCTATCTATCTATCTCTGTCTCTCACTCTCTTTCACTAATCAAATGTTGTTCTTATGTGATAAGCATTGACCCATTTCAATCGATGGTAATAGAATCTTTCATAGGTTCCCTAAAATCTATTAGTTAGCATTAGTTCAGGAAAAGAAATCCAGACTAGGAATTAAGAGACCTACAGCCTGGTCCTACTTTTTTCTACAATTAGCTGTGTTACCTTTAGAAAATCATCTAAGCTCTCTGGACCTTAGTGTTTTTTTTTTTTAATTTATCAACAGAGAGGGTTGGGCTAGATGATTTCTAAAGATTCTCCCAATACCATGACCCAGTGATTTTTTATAACTCTAGATCTAGAATCCTATTTTTCTCCTCTGGATATTCTATATACTTAATAGGGAATCTGGAGGGCCTATTTAATGAGAAACTATCCTCCAAGCTTGTATATAACTTAGCAGTTATAATTAGGACATCTTCAACCCACAAGATCTCCATCATTTGCCATAAATTAAGTAGTTTTCCATTGAAAAGTTCATGGGTTTTTATTCCTTAGGCTATACAATTCAAGGACCTTAGCTTTTCCCCTTTCTTTATCTTTACTTTGCCACCTTAGAACAGAAGATACTTCTTCAGCTGATTAGGTAGCAAAAGCCCAAACTGTAGTTTGAGGAGATCTCTAGAACAAAGGCAGATAGGCAAGTCATGTCACTCTTTTCAATTAATCTAACCTCTTTTGACCAAATGTTGTTTATCTCTTTTGGTTTAAATGAATTAAGAGTTTGGTACAGTGAATCATTATTCACAGGACTCATGATCAGGAAGACTTAGGTTTCACTCAAGCCCTACTTAACAAGTTAAGTAATTCTTGGTAATTGGTAGATAGCCTCTTGTAAAAGAAAAAGCTTTGGTAATGGAAATACAGGTCCTGAGTTCAAATACCTCTCCCAGGGCTTACTATCTGTGACCTTGGCAAGTTATTTATCTTTCCTGTTCCTCACTTTCCTTTTCTGTACAATGAAAGGGTTTCAACAGGCTGTCTTGGGGTCTCTTTTTATACTAGATTTATTCATCATTAAACTTCTTTCTGCTTCAGTTTCTTCAATTTTAAATTGAAGACAATGATACACATAACACCTCTTAGTTGTTATAAACATCAAAAGAAATAATGTGTGTGAAATGTTATACAAATGACAGTTATTACTATTACTATTATGATGATCTAATTCACGACATTCATTTTTTTTCCCTGTGGATGATAATGTTGTGTTCCTCTCTGGAGTCCACATAGTACCTTAGTTCCAGGTTGAAATTGCTCTTTCTGAAGTTACCTGAGACTTTAACCTTTAATTTCCAGGATTTTAGCTGAACATATCTTTCTCTCAGCTCCTTTGTTCTGCTTGGAGAAATTCATAAGATCATAGACTTAGAATTTGAAAGGATTTTAGAAGTCATTTCTCACAAGAGGTCACAACCTTTTTTTGGTGTCATGGGTCCCCTTGGCAATCTCCTGAAGTAGATGGACCCCCTTCTCTGAATAATGTTTTCAAATGTCAAAGATAAAATACACAGGATTACAAAGGAAACTAATTATATTGGAATAAAGATTTTTTTCAAACTATTAAAAAGGTTCAAGGACTCTAGATTAAGATTCCTAATTCAGTTTGGTTCCCCCACTTTAGTATTGAACAACTGGGAGTTTTTGAGGCCCAGGGAGTTCTTGACATGCCCAAGGTTATAGTAAGTGGCAAAGCCAAGATTTATACTCAGTCTCTCTGATTCCAAATTCACTTTTCTTTCCACTGCTCCACACTTTGTTCCTTCAATAGTGCTCTGCAATCTCATGCTTTTCCTAAATTGGTCTTGCTCAAATCAGCTGATTTCTGGCTGTTTACAGCAGTCTTGTAACTTAGAATCATCCTGCTTGCGCTTTGATTTCCTCAAAACCTTCCATATACCCTATGGAGTGTCCTAGGATATAGGATATCTTTTCTCCCACTACTGTGTCTTGGTCTCTGGCTTGTGCATTCTAAATATCACCCATGCAATGTCAACCAATCATTGGTTTAGTAATTCAGCATTGATTTGGTATGTCTAAAAGTTTACTTTTACACCTGTTATACAGCAATAATCATTGTGAATAAAATGCCATTGTGAATAAAATGCTGTATATGGGTTGAAAAGGTCTAGATTCAAATCTCTTCTATAACATTTACCAGCAAGTTTTGCAATAGTGGGCAAAACACCTAACCTCTCTAAGTCTTACTTTTCCCATATGTAAAATGAAAAGTATAATATCTTTGATACCTAACCCAGAGTTGTGGCATAACTCATATAAGTTAATGCATATAAAGTGTTTTGTGATCTTAAATGTATTAAATACAATGTCAGTTATGAATGCTAATGATTATAACAATAATCAAAGTTTGAGTTGTAGGAAAGGAGATTGATCATTTATGTGACCCTAGTTTTATTATTTACTCTCTCCCAAGTCCCATTTTTCTCACTTTAAAAATTAGGATAACACTAATGCCATATTTATACAAGTTTACAAGATGTTTTCCTCACAAGAATCTTGTGACATAAGTAGTACAAGTAGTACAAGTATTATCCATGAGAAATTCGAGGCTTAGTGGAGAGTAAGTGATTTGCCTAGTTAACCAGCTAGTAAGTATTAGAGTCAGGATTTGAATCCAGATGTTCTTGAACATAAGTTCAGTGATTTTTCAACTATATCATTTTTGTTGCTGTTTATTAATTTCAATTGTTTTTGATCCTTCATGATCACATTTGGAATTTTTTAGACAAAGATATTGGAGTGATTTGCTATTTTCTTGACCATTTCATTTTATAGATTAAAAAAACTGAGGCAAAAACGGTTAAGTTATTTGAAGTCACACAATCAACAAAGGTCTGAGGGTGGATTTGAACTGAGGTCTTCCTGATTTCAGGCCTGGCATTCTATCCACCATGCTACCTAGCTGCCCCTCAACTATATCACATTACCTTTCAAATGATTATCTCATGGTATCATTGTAAGAATCAAATGACTTAAATTATGTCAATTGCTATATAAATGGATTATGTTACTTTTTGTTGTAGTTGTTATTAGCTGGTAGTTTAACTGGGACTAGAACTCAAGTGTGCTAATTACATTAGAAAATTCAATATTCCTTCTACTCCCACTGTTTACTGAAGTTAAAGAAGGGCCCCATTATACCACATACTTTTCTTCACCACAATCAAGTCCCCATTTGGAAGGTATGGACAAGAATGCTGCATAATTCTTAGGCTATTAAAACGGTAGTTAAGATGATGTGCTTTTATTGGGGGAAAGAAAAAAGAAAACCAACCTCTATCTTCAAATTTAGATTGTTACTGTCCATTGTTTACTTAATGGTAAGCATATTTAAAAAATGTTTCCCTGGACAAAAGAATACTAGCCATGAGAGCCTGGTCTCTTTTGGCACAGGCAAACTGCTGTGCATTTGTAGATGGACAAAATAAAGATGTAATAGTTGTGTGTGGAAGCAGACTCAAGCTGAGTTCCCCTGCCTGCCCTTCCATGAGGAATCCTCCTTCAGTTGGCAAAGGTGTGCTTCTCTTGCTTAGGAATACACGAGAGAAAGGAGCCAGTTGCCTGTTTTCCAAAACACTTTCCCCAGAACTTCTTCCCTCTTCACCTTCTGCCCCCTACCCGTTCCTGTCAAGAGAAAAGCTTCATAGAGGATCATATTCATTCATATCTTTGCTAGCTCTTGGTTCCTTTGCTGGAACTGAGGGGGTTAAGAAAAGAATAGAGACAGGCTAAGCTGCCGCCCTCTTGCCTCTCTTCCATGTCTCTGCATGGATTTTAAACAACTGTTCCGGATTCCCTAGGCTGTATGCTTACTGGTTCCCAGACCCTGCAGCGAAAGGGTTAAAGTGGGAGCTCTCTGCTGCTCACAAGCTTTCCCCGAGATTAATGTGCTAAGTCTGCGCCTCTCAGTGTGTCTGTATGGGAGTGAAAGTGTTGGTCAGTGATGGAGTTGCTACCATGACAACCCTGGAAGTCAGTGCTTGTGCGAGTCGGAGATGTTCCTGGGAGGAAGGAGATGCTGAAACTAGGGGAAGCAGCTGAGTTTGGTGTGGCTCTGGCGAAGCGCTCATATCCCTGGCCAGTGGCTTCTTCTCTGAGCTGAGGGAAGCAGTGGGGCTTCCCATAGCTCCCACACCCGGGCTTCTGCTCCAAGGCTCTCTCCTCTCTCCTCCGCTGGAAGGCTTCTTCTTCCTCTTAGGGTTCGGATCTAACATCGTTTGCTGAATTGGGGGACTGGACTGGATCCAGTGACTGGATTTGGTTTGAGGAAATTGACAGGATCGGGGACATCATTAGGAACCAATTACAAATCCCTGCTGGGAACTTTTTTTTTTTTAACCTCCCCTGTGTTAAAGAATTAGTGTGAATTGGCGGTGTTTGTTTTTTTTCCTTCTTTCTTTTTAATGTATGTAAGATACATATGTGTGAGCTAATAAAACTCTTTTCTCCTCTTCAAAAAAAAAAGCAGCTTTTTTGTGACATCTCCTTCATGTCATTGGCACTTTTTTGGGTTATAAACTTTTGATGCCAGACCTCTGCAGCGCGTGCCCAACTGAATCTTAAAGTAGCATCTTGAAGAGAGAGGCAGAGAGAGAGAAAGAGAGAGAGATCTGTGACCTTCATCTCTGCATCTTCCTCCTTCTTCTCCCTTTCCGTCGGCCTTCTTCTTCACCCAAGGAACGTGGGGGGCACGAACCCTTTGGATGCTGTTGGGGGAATTCGCTTCTCAGATGGTGGAAAGCTGAGGCTGTATTTTGGGGGAGGATCATTAGACTTGGAGGAGCTCGGGCTCTTTCTCTCTCCCGCCCCCTCCCCTTCCCCCTTTTTGCTCCTGGATCGCTCCGTCCCCTTCCTCTCCCCCCGCCCGCTTCCTGTGCCCGGCTGGGGGGCGCCTGAGGTGCCGCTGCTCCAGTTCAGGGAAGTTGTGGCTGTCGAGAATGGGGGTCGGTGGGTACTTGCTGCTGCCCTGGAGGTTCCTCGTGGTCCTGTCTCTCAGGCTGCTGTTCCTTCTGCCCACAGGAGTGCCAGTGCGCAGCGGAGATGCCACCTTCCCCAAAGCTATGGACAACGTGACGGTCAGGCAAGGGGAGAGCGCCACTCTCAGGTAGGGAGCAGCTTTTTGATTCTTCGTGGTGGGGAAAGTGGGTACTGAACTGTAATGATGCCTTGTGTTTGGATCTCTGGGGGTGAGAAGATATTCAGGCCAGTTGGACTAGGGCTCTGCCATAGGTGTTGTGCAGGCCAGGAGTCATGGCACTTGCTCTCTAGGAGGCTTAAATCCACTCTGCATGGCAGGCTTTTAGTTCTTGTGCATCAACATTTTTGTGGTCCGGGCTCTGCCTCATACCCTTCATTTCAGTGATGGGTCTTACTGGGACATTAAGGCCTGGGATCTTGGGTGGCTAGAAACTGTGAAGCTGCCATGATCTTTTTTCCTGACCCAGTACTGAAAAATAGGAGCCAGGCACCATGTGGTCAGAGGGATTTGGATTCTGGGTACAAATCAAATATGATGTGTTTGGATGGATGCTTCAGTGACTCTTTTATAGTCCAGAGTACATGGGTATTTGGGTGTGGTTAAAAATGATGATATTCAAAGTAAGCAAGGTGGCCTTCATCAGTTATTTTCTAGCCTGGCCCTTTAAAAGTCTGTAACCAAAGCTGTTAGTATTAAGTCAATGTGGTGCTCTGGGGGTGGCCATTATAATTTCTTGGGCCAAGGTTAGTATATGGGACATGGGCAAAGGAAAGAAAACATGCCACTTAAATGTAGATAGACCACTGGTGTTCTGAAGAGTGCACCATAATAGCATTTTGTTTTCTCTTAATGAGTTACAAAAAAACAAAACAAAACAACTAAGCCACTCCATACAGTGGGAATGAGAGATATGCCTGGAATATGGACCTTTGGGGACTGGGTTGGCTGCAGCAGAGACTTTAATAAAAATGCAGCCACCACTTTCCACCAGCTCAGCAGATATCATCTTTTATCCCTTTAATGAGGCAGCTGTGGTCCTAAGAGACAGATTCAGGGTTGTCCCAGCTTAACTGTACCTCACCGTGCACACAGGGGGAGTCATTTGGCTCAGTTAGTGACTTTGTTGGTTACAATGAAAATAATGCATCCGGGCTCAGATCTAGGAGGGGAACAACTTGTCATTCCTTGCAAAGAAAATGGAAGGATTTCCTACCAAATTTTTATTTGAATATTTGAGTTTGTATCACGTTCACACTTATGGGGCAATTGAGGTGTGATGAGGAATTTTTCTGTGATGCTTCCTATGCCATTCCATGATTAAATACCAAGATTTGATTTCTAAATGAACAGTGATTTCTAGATGAATCCTCCTTTAGGCCTTGACTATCAGTGCCATGGCTTTATATCTTGATGCCATGGGATATATGAAATCCAGAAAGATCAAGAGAGTAATAGCAAAGGCAAATATCCCCCAAGCTTTTTGATGGGAATGGACAGCCCAGTCTTCCCCAGACGCATAAAGGTCTATGGAGTAATAATCTCAATTACTTTATCCCAAAGATGTGTCTTAGATTCATTCACTCCCTGGGACACAAAGTTACAGAGTATCTTGAAGTAAGGATGATCCAATTAGAAAATGCAAATAGTTTTAGTGTAGCAGTGATAATCTGACCAGGAATCCCTTCTGCTCTGTCCCTTGTCCCTTTTCAGGCACTGCATGGAAGGAGCTCGGGGCTCTGAAGAAGAAACCAAAGCTTTGACTTGCTTTTAGTTCTGTGGGTCTTACCAAGTAGAGCAAAGTTATCAAGAAACTTGTTTCATTTCCAGTGTTGTAGTACAAGGGGTCCACCAGCAGAGGGCCAGCTTTGATTTACTTTTTTATTAGCTGTTGGCCTGTTTTCATGCTGTCGACTTCTAACGTTCAGCAGCTGTGCTTGGTAATGGGGATAGGAATAAGGAAAAAAAAAAAGCTTGAAAAAGCTGAATAGCTGCTTTTTTTTGTGAGCCTGGCTGTAGGAAACTCTCATGTTTAAGCAGAACTCTTATTTGTTACCTGACTGCACTTTCCTTTAATGAGAGAACATGTCCTGGGAGGAGTGTTTGTTTTTTTTTTTTCCTTCCTGAATGTTTGTTTCTTCTGACAGTTTTAGCACATTCTTTTTCCTCTGCCTTAATGATCTCATGCTTTTCATAATTTTCTATATTCTTCCTTTCTACCACTTGTATTCTCTATTTTTTTTTTGTTCTTTTCTACCCTTCCCTTTACTAGGTTGCACTCCCTACTTCTTGGGGCTATTCTCTTTTTCTGTACTACATTGATCATTCACCATTTTTCATGCTATTTAGTGTTTAATATTCTTTGACTTGACAATTACTGGATTCAACTTCCATCATCCTGTTTCTAAGACCATATCCAAAGGTGCTTGTATTTTCCTTTCTTGTTTACTATGGATTCCTATCCTTAGCACATTCCCTTTCTTTAATTGATTATCAATAGGGCATTGATTGTAAGTAAATAACACTGATCAATATTCAGTAATTTTCAGAGGCAGCTAAGTGGCGCAGTAGACAGAGTGGACAGAGCCTGTAATGGAAAAAATTTTACTGATTATGAAACTGATGAGGACCTTAAATAACTTATCCAAGGTCACACAGATAGCATCAGAAGCAATATCACTAGGTTCTCTGACAGTGAATGGTCTTTTGTTTGTACCATACTGCAATTCTATCAATTTTCTATCTGGGGAAACTGAGTTAGACATATGTATGTATATGTATGTTTATACAGTTGTTCAGTTGTTTCAGTTGTGTCCAATTCTTCATGGGGTTTTCTTGGCAAAGATAGCCGGATGGTTTGTCATTTCCTATTCCAGATCACATTACAGATGGGGAAACTGAGGCAAATAGGATCATGTGACTTGCTTTGGGTCACATAGTCATTAAGTATCTCAAGCCAGATTTTAACTTAGGAAGATGCATCATCCATACTCCAGTCTCAGCACTCTATATTCACTGAACCCTCTAGCTGCCCCGTGTTTTGCAGTATGTATACATAAATTAAATACACACATACACAGTTAAATAGACTCGTCCAAGTTCACAGAGATAGTAAATAGAAGAGCTGAGATTTGAACCCGGGCCTTCTGACTCTTGTCCAGTGTGTGTTCTACAACACTGTTCTCACTTTCTAGAAGTATAATAATCTCAACGGATGATCTGATGAGTCTAGGGTTGAGGTAGAATTTTATCAAGATAGATCTAAACCCTCAAAATGGCATTTTAATGCAGCCCAGAATCATTCACAAGAACTTCTCCAAGTTTGATTGTTCCTTGATTTTGCACTTTTACACTTGTTTCTAATCATAGTTCCCAGAATAATTCCAATTAATAAGAATAATTCCAATAAAGTATCTTGAGTTTATAAAGCATTTTTTGCATCATTCCTGTATTGATTCAGTAGAAGTTAAGTACACAGTACCCAAAAGGAGTGCTTGGAACAAAATATAAACTTAATAAATACTGGTTGATTTATTTATACTTCAAGTAGCAGTGCACAGGGTGGCCTTGGTGGTGCAGTGGAAAGAGGACTATCTTTCCAAGTTCAGATCTGGCCTCAGACACTTACTAGCTGTATAACCCTGGGTGAGTCACTTTACCCAGTTTGCCTCAATTTCCTCATATGTAAAATGAACCAGAGAAGGAAATGGCAAACCACTCCAGTACCTTTGCCAAGAAAACCCCAAATGAGATCACAAAGAGTTCTTACAACTGAACAACAGCAGTGCACATGTTGCTTATACCCATTTTATAGATGTAGAAATTCTGAATCAGAGAAATTAAGTAACCTCATCCAAGGTCAGACATCTAATAACTACAGGATTACTGGAACTGACACTCAAATCCAGTTTGTCTGACTTGTGCACTTTCTACTCTAATTTTGCCTGTTTTCCGCTACAATAATGCTTATTTCTAAGCAGATGTCTTTGAATCCAGCTGCATTTAAATCAGCCAGGCCTGAGAAAAAGAACAAGAGGATTAGGGACCCCTGTATCCTAGACTCAGGTTTTCCAAAGGTTAATTATGTGGCTTCAGAGAAGTACTTCTTCAGTTTGAGCCTGTTTTCCACACTAAAATGAAAGGAATGCTATCTTCTCCTTCATTGCTTCCTAAGATTGTTTTAAGAATAAACAATGCATAGTAGGTTAAATTATTTGTCCCTCTGGGAACAATAATCCTAATGGCTGAAAAGGATATAGCACTTTTAGATTTTACAAAGCACCTTACATTTACTATGTCATTTGATGCTGACAAAAATAAGTGGTATAAATGATACAATCCTGGTAGTTTACTAAGGTTACACAGCTACTATAGGACTTGAACTCAGGACCTCCAAGCCCAAGGTTTATTCCACTAAACCATATTATAGAACAGATGTTCAACCCAAAGTCTATGAAATTGATTTTTTTATAAATGTACTTTAGTGTAATTAGTTTCCCTTATAACCCTATTTGTTTTATTTTATGCATTTAAAAACCTTATTCTGAGGAGTCCATAGGCTTTATCAGACAGAGTACTTTTCAAAGGGCCCACGACACACAAAAAAGTAAAAAATCCTTGCTATAAACATTAAAGGTAGAATATTCACTGCTAATTCTGTCAGTTACAGCTGCATCAATTTCCAACATAGCAACCTGGATTCTATCATTCAGGATTTTTATATTAATATACTTTCGTGTTATAAATGTCATGCTCTGCTTTATTTTCTGACTCTACATCTCTAGAATCTTTTCCCTTCTCTCTCCTCATAGCAACAGAACTCTGATTCTCTCTCACATCACCTCTCCCCTATGCTCTTGAAATCGTTTCTTAATGGTTCCCTGCATCTAACCCCTAGTCTCTAGGCCATACTCTGCATGAATGCCATGTTGACATCCTTAAAGCACAGATCTAAACAATGAACTCTGCCCAAAAAACTCCAGTGGCTCCCTTTGCTTCTAATGTAATAATAAAATTCCTCTAACATGGCAAACTTGTTGCGACCTGGCTCCAGCTTATCTTTTCATGCTGATTACACATTACACCTTCATTCACTCACGTGCATTCCTGCTCAACTTTTCTTCTTGCTGTTCTCCGCCTATCTGATATCGCATCCTGCTTCCTTGTCCGTGCAGATGATGACATCCATTTCTCAAATTCTTTCTCCTCACTTCTGCCTCATGAAAACCTCTCAAGACTCAGCTCAAGTGACAGTTTTTATGAGACCTTTTCTGAATCCTCTGATTCATAGTGCTTACCTGCCTTCATTATAGTCATTTGTTGCATTTGAATAACATCATAAATGTGGTATCCCTTCCCCATTAGAACATAAGCTCCCTGAGGGCAGGATCTCTGTTTGCTTTTTCTTTACATTTCCTAGCCCCTGGCATAGTGGCTGACACATAATACATTCCTCTAAAGTAAATGGAATTAAATTGGGTTAAATGGGATGTTTTTAGGAGTACAGCCTATTTGAACTAATGCTAAAGCCATCAAAGGATACTTTTCCCCCCATAATATATCCCACTAGGGTTGATGAAGCACCATTTAGGTACTCTGTAGACACAAGGTAACTAATTGAGAAAACAACCTCAGTAGCTGAGAACTGGCTTAACTGTGGTTCTCAGTTTTTAAGTTTGCTTTAGTTTCTCTTCCAGGACCATAGACTTAAACAACAAATCACAACAAAATTCATTTAATTCTGGTGATGCCGAGAGAATGTTCCATGTAGCAGAAAACCTGCTGCATTATTTTTTTACTCAATTGAATATCAAACAGATTGGCAAAGACTGGGTTGCTACTGTGGCATATCCTAGGGCATACAGGCACCACTGGCTATTTTCATTCTGCTTTTTTTTTCCTGTCAGACTTTCAAAAAAGCATGCTTATTTTAATACTTTCAGCAATCTGTGATTTCACTGACAAAATCACACCATCTTATGTGACTCATCTGTATTTTACAACAAATCCCCCATTGTCATATATGCCACTAGAAGAGGGTCCAACCTCAGGTTCTTCAGCTGTTTTCTGGTTATTTAATTTAACTAGAATGTAAGTGCAGAAGCCACTCATGGGCCTGACTCCATTTCTGATCAACGTAGAAATTTTGACCTCTCTGTTTCTCTCCTGAATCAATATTTTTTTAAATCAATATTTAGTTAATCTGGTGGTTCTCTTCCAGGGCTTCCCAATATTGGTTCCAGCCAGTGTAGGGCTTTAACCTTACTACAGCTCAGACCTTCTAAACCCAAGAAATCCACCAACCTCAGCCTGGAGTCTCTTTCTTGCTATGTAGCTGGCCTTTCCTTTCAATGACTATTTTCTAAAAACATTCCCAACTTTATCTTTTGTCCTACATTAATCCATTCTTTAGCATATATTTGCAGACTTGCTTCTGGTGAAAAATCTTTGCCACTGATTATGGTCCATTAGCCAGCATACTGAATTCTTCAATTAGATGTTCTATAATTTTCTAGACAGATCAAAGGAGATAAAAATTTTAAATGCTTATTGCATTACCTGGCATGTAGTAAGGACTCTATAAATGTTAGTTATTATTATTATTAATGTTGTTGTTGTTATATAGCTTTATTATTTCTGTACATTAGACAAAGTTCTCTTTATTTTATGTTTTCTTTCTTTTCTTTCTTTCTTTTTTTATTGTCATGGACTTCAGGCTCTCTAAGATGAACTCTTCCATTGAACCAGTGCCTATTATATATCAAGCATCATGCTGAGTCTTGGGGATACAAAGATCAAAATTAAAATATTCCCTTTCCTTAAGAAGCAGTTACTGGGAGGAAACATGTACATAGATAAGGAATCCTTTTTATCACATGTAAACAGATAAGGAAACTATTCTAACACATGTAAATTGACAAATAAATCTTTATTATCTCAACTACTGAAGTGACCAAAATAGAGAAGTATGTTTCAGAAGGATGACCAGAAAGTGGAGGATCTGGATTCTAGCTTTGACTCCCTCAAAAACAAACTGTGTGGATTTGGTCAAATTACTTAACCTCCCTTTGTCTCCATTTCTTCCACTATAAAATGAGGGGTTTAGAGTAGGTGTTTTCTAATGCCCTTTCTCAGTATATATTATGTAAATTTAGAAACAATGCCTAGTTATTCTGGAAGTTTTGGAAGGGGTCATTATGGTATAGTAGGCAGGACCCATTTCTTTGGGAGGGATGAATGCCAAAAAATTGTATGGCTTAGGTTAAGTTGTTTTACTTTTCTGGGGCTCATTTTATTTATTTGCATATTAAAGATTTTGGAGGAGCTGATCTCTGACATCCCTTCCAGTTCTCACATTCTGTGTCTAAGATTTTGAGAAATGTAGGGATGGTCTGAGCTTAAGACAATCTGAAAGGATAACAGGATTTATTCCTGTTACTCACTTATAAAATCCCAAAACCCAATAATACTCCTAATACATGGTCCCATGTGACTCACATTAAATATTTGCTGTTAATATATATTTTTTAATATTATTAAATACATAATAGGCTCAAAGTACCAGTTTTATTAGATATCTATTCCAGAAAAACTCAGCAAACACAGTAATAGTAGTTACTATTGAGAGATGGAAAAGTGATTTGTTCTAAGTAAGTATTTAATAAATATTTGTTGATGATGGTAGATTTCCCTTGGAGGTGGCACATTTTCTACCTTTGTGGTGGCTCATTGAATTGTGCTTTAGTGCCTGATTGGCAGTCCTGGACCTACTCAAAACCTTTAAATCAGACAGCTTTAAGCTCTCTATCATCCCCCTTTCCTTTCCTTTCCCTTTCTATTGGGCATCTCTTTGGCATCCCCCAGGATTCTCCCACCTCCTTTGTTGTACCTTACAGACCAGGCTTACTTATTTCAAACCTTTAACCAGGTCTATTACCTTCTATACTCTGAATTTTTCCAAATTTGCACCAACCAAAATTCATCTGCTTTGTGCCCCATGCCTTACTATCAAGCAGCAGGAGCTAATCTGTCCCATGCTAACAGATCCTGAGCTTCTACTATATTACTCTTTTCAGCTAAAATATTCTGACTTTAACCATGGATTTCTGTAGATTATATCTCAATAGAGAGGAGGGAAAATTTGGGAATCCTGGTGAGCAGGAGGGGAGAAAGGTGCTGGACCCTTTTGTACATCTTTCAAATAACACCAGGGAGGTAGCCTCCAACTTCACCTATGGCCAAGACCAGCCCTGCATGCACAGTCAATTGCAGATTGCAATCTGGTCCACAACAACAGCTCCAATATCCCTTAGGGCAAAAAGCAAACCAATGCTCATTTGATGGGCAGAAAGGGATCTTATTAGCAGTTGCAGTATCGTGCAGAATGCAAAGTGCAGCACTGTTCTGCAGATATCCCCTGAGCTGGGCAAGCAAGAAGACAGCAGTGCATGGCAGAAAAGGACAAAAAGGCTATAGGATCCTGCAAGGGGAAGGATGTGCACTGATGCAGATGATGGGTTCACTGGATAAAGGAGTCCCGAGGGGAGCCTGATTTCCTGACAGGCCCTGCCCCAAATCACTTTATGGTAAGAATGATCTGAATGGGGGGAAAATTCTTTATAGTGATCCACTCTATTCTCTTATCTGATTCTTCTCAGACAGAAGAAGTCCTAGAAACCTCAGAAATGCCCAACTTCCATCCCTTATGTCCCTTAGGCAAAGTTATTGTGGGGCTCAATTTAGTCCTCTTTCCTCTTCTCTGAAGAGCCAAGCCAGAACTCCACCCTTGGCTGACTCACTGGGTGGTTGGTTCCAAGGGACATCATGAACAAGATAGACCAGCGATGTGTTTCAGTCTTATGGGGCTCAGCAATGAGATGCAGAAGGAAGGCGGCCTCTAATAGGTTTCACTTGACCTTCCCAGGGGAGGACTTTTAAAATTACTTATTAACGGGAAGCAGCCTTTACAGTCATGAGATGAGAGGAGGGAATTACAGTCCATGACGTTTTTAATAGTTTCAGGAATTAGCAATGCATATTAAGAGAAGAACTATGCTCTAATCATTCTTGAAAGTTTTTTTCTTATATTATTATTATTAGAAAAAAGGTTGTATCAGATCAGTTTGGGGCTTTTTCCTTTGGAGGAAGGTCAGTAAGAGAGTTGGCCAATCGCTTTTTTCTCTTGGCAATGAATTGGCAGTAGGAGCTGGAGATTGTAGAAAGTGGGGGTAGGTGGGATCAAGTTTTTCTTTTCCTTTTACTTCTTCCACATCTCTCCTTCCTTGAATCTGCCACCACTGACACTTCTGGTGCAACTGCCTGTAAGTGTGTTTTTTGCAGGAGGTGAAAATTGGAGCTGTGATGTCTCTGCTTCTGAATTCTGACAGTACTCAGCACTGTGTGTCATTTTAGTCACAAAGGGGATTAGAGAGGCAAAAAAATGAGCTCTACATGACTTTAACGCTAAGGAAATATAAGGATGCATTTTAAAACCAGGAGAGAGGCAGCATAGCCTGGCAGAGTGTTGAGTTTTAGAATCATGAAGATCCTGGTTCAACTCCTACTTGATACTATGTAATCTTGGATAAGTCACTTAATTCTCAGTTTCCTTATCTGTAAAGCGAGAAGCTTGACCTCGACAGTTTCTCAGGTCCCTTCCACCTTTAAAAATTTGTGATTCTATGTCTAAAAAAGGACTCTTGGATCATGAATAAACTAGAATACCATGTTGTTATTTATATAACCAGCTTAGGTCTTAAAAAATCTAGAAAAACAAAAGATCTTTCTGTTACCCTTCTGTGTATCAGCAGTTGATCAATGCTCAGGAAAACGGCTTTTGAATCTCTTCAGCTATAAAATGAGAACATTGGATACTATCCCTAGCTTGCTTCATAAGGCTACTGTAGGGAAAGTGTTGAGTATACTTGAAAACTCCATAGAAATATGACCTATTATTACTGTTGTTATTGAGTAATTGCAGCTCAGGAGCTGTCCACTGCTTGGCATTCAGCAGGCCCCTTAGTTTCTTGGAACTTTATTCTGTTTGCTTGAAACTGAGTAAATCTTGATTTACCCTCTGGGACTGGAAATGATGCCTGCTGCAAAGAGAAAGGTTGTTTTGGGTTTTTTCTTTTTTTCCAGAAGTGTATTAAGATGACAGTGGCACTAAATGTCTTTCTGTATTGCCAAGGTCACATCACTGGAGCAGCCTCATTTGAGCTTGTCTGAAAAGCTGCCCTACCTTGTTAAGTGACCTCTCCAGGCATGTCACCATCCATCCCTGAGGGGCTATGGGAACAGCAACAAATCAAATAAAGAATTTTCTGACAAGAGCCAGTAATAACATAGCCTTCTATAAGAACTGTAAAGAACAGAGTGAAATTTAAAATATATACATATATCATATATACATATACACATGTATATATACAATAACGATTCCTTATGTTTAGAGAGCATGAATTAGTGACTAGGATACTGAATCTGAAAATAGAGAGAATGGAGTTCAAATCCTGCCATGGATATTTAATAGTTTTGTGACACTAGGGAAGCCATTTAAAGTCTCTTTTTTAGATGCCTCATCTGATGAATGAGGAAATTCGACTCTAATACTTCTATGGTCCACCCTGGCTGTAAATATATGATCTTAATAACACAGTTTCGTCATCCAGGCCACTTGAGGGTGGGGTAGAGGATTCAGTGGTTTTGAAGTTCCCTTCTAACTATAAATTTACAATCCCTTGACAATCACCCCTTTCCCTTACCACATTTACATTTTTAACTAAAGAGTGGCAAGAGAGGCATCCTGATAGAGTGGATAAGAAACCTAGCTTAGTGTTAGGAAGACCTGGGTTCAGATTCATTCTCTGACATTTATTGCCTGTTGGTTATTGGCAAATCACTTAACCTCTCTGTATGTCTAGGCAATTCTTTAAGACAATAAGATGTATCACAGGTGTAAATTGGCATTGGGAATGGAATTTCCTCACAGAAAGCCCTCTATACTAATGAAATAATAAATTCAACAAAATTTAGCAAAAACAATTAAAGAAAATAAAATGAAAACACAAACCACAGTGGAAACCAATGACTAAAGGTCAAGTCTTGTTGATCAGTCATTTCAGTCATGGCTGACTCTTTGTGGCCCCATTGGGAGTTTTCTTGGCAAAGATGCTAGAATCCTTTGTCATTTCCTTCTCCAGCTCATTTTACAGATGAGAAAACTGAGATAAACAGGATTAAGTGACTTATCTAGGGTAACACAGCTAGTAAGTGTCTATGGCTAGATTAAAGTCAAGAAGATGAGTATTCTTGATGTCAAGTCTGACACTCTGTCTATAGCACCACCTAGCCACCAAAGGTCGTTTTACCTGGGTTTTATCCTTAATTTGCTATTGATTGACCTGTTGACCTTGGGTAAGCCATAGAAGAGGCAGTTAGATGGTGTGGTGAACTTAGAGTCAGGAAGACCTGAGTTCAAATCTAGCCTCAGATACATAATCACCTGTATAACCCTGTGGAAGTCAATTAAAGTCTATTTGCCTCAGTTTTACCATCTGCAAAATGGGTAACACATCTCTCAGAGATGTTCCTAGGATAAAATGAGTTAATTTGGTAATGTTTCTGCAAACATTAAAATGCTATATAAATGCTAGCAATTAGTTATTAATCTGATTTTGATTTTCCTTTCCTCAACTTTAAAATGGGAATCATACCATTTTCTATAATTCCATGGTCTAAAGTTTATCCATATATAATACCAGTACTGAAGGCTTTAAAAAATTCACCTCTGAGAAAGTATACATTTTTTAGTACACTCTAAGTTCTAAAATATGTTTGTACATGAAATGAGCCAAAATGAAATGATCTAAAAATTCATTTGTAAATTATTTGGAATTTGGAATGCATTTTCTCATAAAAAACAGTTACAAATGTCACTTACTTTTGTAGCCTGGCCAATAAGTCTCATTAATCTATAATGTAACTGAAATAATGTATATTTGCAATGGAACTAATATAAAACAGTATTGTTGCACTTATAGTCATTTAAAATGCCAGGAAAAATGAATTGAACAACATTTTTATTTATCTCAAAAGCTACTTTTTGAGGAAAATCAGGTTAATTAAAAGGAAATGCAGTAATACATATTAAGATTCTTTAAGAGACTTTTGAGCTCCTTTCTAAAAAGTAGGTTTCCATTCATCCTTCATTTGGACATATATGTATGTATACATATACCCACACTTGGCAGACAGATGGTATATATAAAACTATAGTTGTAATTCATATATTCCTAATGACTAATAAACATGAATGCATATATATTAAATTTGGGGCACTTCTAATAGGTCAATAATAGTTCCATTCTTTGTCTAATTGCTTTTAAAATAAATATCTTTAAAAGCAGCTAGGTGGTGTGGGAGATAGAGCATTGGGTCTAGAGTTGGGAAGATCTGAATTAAAAACTAGCTTCAGACACTTAGTAGTTGTATAACCCTTTGCAAGCCAGTTACCCCACCTCAATTACTTCTGCTGTAAAACTAGGAAGAAACTGAGGCCCTATTGGATCCCAGAACCTCCATCTCTAGATATGACTCTTAGTCCTCTGAGCCACCTAGCTGCCCCTTCCTCTTGTATGTCTTTATATTTTTATTTCATCTTTGGGAAACATTTTTCTTTTTTTCTTTTTTTTTTTGCCATTGAGCAAAATCTAAATGTGTATATGTGTGTATATGTGTGTGTTTGCTTATCTGTACAGATAGAAGGAGACAGAGGGGGGAGAGACAGAGAGACAGAGACAGAGAGAATCAGAGAGACAGAGACAGTGAGACAGAGACAGAGAGAGATGGGGGAGAGACAGAGAGCGAGAGAGAGAGAGAGAGAGCGAGCGAGAGAGAGCGAGAGAGAGAGAGAGAGAGAGAGAGAGAGAGAGAGAAGGAGAGAGAGAGAGAGAAAAAGAAAGAGAGAGAGAGAGAGAGAGAAAGAGAGAGAGAGAGAGAGAAGAGAGAGAGAGAGAGAGAGAGAGAGAGAGAGAGAGAGAGAGAGAGAGAGAGAGAGAGAGGAGAGGAGAGAGGGGGGGAGAGATGGAGAGGGAGAGAGAGAGAAAGAGAAGGAGAGAGAGAGAGAGAGAGAGAAAGAGAGAGAGAGAGAGAGAGAGAGAGAGAGAGAGAGAGAGAGAGAAAGAGAGAGAGAGAGAGAGAGAGAGAGAGAGAGAGAGAGAGAGAGAGAGAGAGAGAGAGAGAGAGAGGAGAGAGAGAGAGAGAGAGAGAGAGAGAGAGAGAGAGAGAGAGAGAGAGAGAGAGAGAGAGAGAGAGAGAGAGAAAGAGAGAGAGAGAAATTGGAATCAGGAATATATACCTTCTGATACCCACTGACTTTTTGACCTAGAATAAGTCAACCTCCCAGTAGCAGATTTGGGGATATTGACATTGACAGAACTAGTTTTCTCCCCAGTGTTACTCATCCCAATGAAATAACAGGTCTGGGACTTAATGCATGCACCCGTGTACACGTGAATAAAGCCACCTACTGTGATTTCACTGTAAAATAAAATTCCATTGAGAGATCTCCCTTTACCAATGCAGATAAAAAACTACCCTGCAATTTAGACTCTCAGAGAGTTCCTCTCAGAGAGGTACATCAAAAAGTTAAGGAACTTGTCCTGGATTATACAGCCAGTATATGTCCGAGATGGGACTTGAACCCAGGTCTGGCTGACACTAAGGTCATCTCTCTATCCATTACACCACAGAGCTTCTCATAAATTACGTGTTTTCATGCAGGTTTGTGTGCATATGTTTGCATACATGTGTATGCTGGCCAAGTCAGATATTGGATACTCGTGTAGTTTCCTATATGACTAGAGAGTCACTGAAATGACAACCAGAGATTCTGGCATTTAAATCCTAGTTGAAAGAATAATCTCTCCCCAGATAGTTGCTGTTTCACTTTCTTTATCTCATCCTACCTGTTATAATGACAATATCCACAGGTTTGCTACTATTGCTGTTCGTACTTTCTCAGAGAGAATTTGGGCACGTAATGCGATATGTGATTGTCTCCTATTTCATTGGCGCGTCATTACAGCAGAGTACCTGCTACCTTCCAGAATGTTATCAGAAACTTTAGGGAAAGAGAAAGTATTGAATGGAGTACCTCACCATTTGAGACTAGAACTCATGCTGAAGGGCCTCATGGCATTGGCCCCCAAACCATCACTACCGTGCAATATCTTCTGGAATAAGCTACTGTTGGTGGGTCCTGAGTGTTCTTTGAAAATAAAAATAAAAGCAAAAATAAGGAAAGGAAAGCTCTGCTTCTATATGGGTCAATTCTGGAAGTAGTTTACAATTCTTTACTAATGATGTTGTCCAAATTACTTTCTGTCATTCATCAGGTACTTATTTGTGGACCTTCTCAGTATATTGCAATTCTAAGAAGATTTTAATAAATGCTATGGTATAGTTCAATTCAGGGCCCACAAACTCCCAAACAAATATGCCCATTATAGTGTACCTGGGATTGCAGGTATTCAGAAGTAATGAACAACTCAAAGGAGAAGGATGTATAAATCCCCAGGATATTCAGAAGTGTGAACAGTATTAATAAACAAACATTCACCTACTATGTACTTGATTCTGGAAATACAGAGACAAACACAGAGCAGATGAATTTGTACACACTGCTAGAGTATATCTAGAATTTGTGCTATGGCTGCTGGATTTGTGATCTCTTTGGCAAAGGAAACCTTTGATGACCATATCCCTGCTACCAATGCAGAATAGTTAACTGCTTGCTAATTCACAGTATTAGTTACCTGAAGTTATGAGAGGTTAACTGACTTGCTCAGTTACACAGGCCATATTTGGCACAAGCAAAATGTGAATGTGTCTCCCTAACTCCAAGAGGAGCTTCCTTAATGCTAGACTCATTTGCTTCTATCTTATACTTATGTGCATGTATATCTCAACTGCTTTTCAGATATCTTAAATTGGATGTTCAGTAGGTATTTGAAATTCAACTTATCCAAAGCTGAACTCATTATTTTCCCCCACAATCTAACCCTCTGTTTCCACCATCTTCCCTTTTTTGGTAGAGGGCAAGACCATTCTTCCAGTTCCTCAGGCTCACTAGCTAGCAGTCATCCTGAATTCCAACCTGTCTCTTACCCTGGACCCCAGTGGATACTGTTGCCAAGGGCTGCTGATTTCCCCTTTGCAACATCTTTGAATATGCCCCCTTCCCTCGTCTGATACTAGCACCGCTAGTGTAGGTCCTCATCACTTCACTCCTGGAATACTGCAATAACCTGCTGGTGTGTGTGCCCACCTCAAGTCTCTCTCCACTCCAGTCCATCCTCCATTCAGCCACTACAGGGATTTTCCTAAAATGCAAATTCAGTCATGCTACCGCCTACCCCCAAACATACACACTAAGTAAACTAGAAGTTCCTATACAAAATACTCATTTTTAGTATTCAATACCCATCATAACCTCTTCCTCTCGTTCTTTTCAAGTCTCCTTCTCCTTATTCACCCCCCCCCATTCTCTGGCATATAGTGTTTGATCCAGTGACAATGGCCTCCTGGGTGTGCCATGAATAAGACCTTCCATTTCTTGGTTTGGGGAATTTTTCTCTGGCTTTCCCTCAGCCTGGAATAGTTTCCTTCCTTTGTTCTAAATAATGACCTCTCTGATTTTAAGTCCCAATTAAAATCCCACCTAATATGGGAAATCTTCTATAATGTCTTCCTTTCTTCCTTCCTTTCTTGCTTCCTTCCTTTCTTGCTTCCTTCCTTTCTTGCTTGCTTCCTTCCTTCCTTCCTTCCCTTCTTCCTTCCTTCCTTCCTTCCTTCCTTCCTTCCTTCCTTCCTTCCTTCCTTCCTTCCTTCCTTCCTTCCTTCCTTCCTTCCTTCCTTCCTTCCTTCCTTCCTTCCTTCCTTCCTTCCTTTCTTTCTTTCTTTCTTTCTTTCTTTCTTTTCTTTCTTTCTTTCTTTCTTTCTTTCTCTCTGTCTGTCTGTCTGTCTGTCTATTTATCATTATGTTTGTGCAATGTCTCCCTCATTAGATTGTAAACTCCTTGAGAGTAGGAACTGTCTTTTTTTCTCTTTTTGAATCCTCAGTTCCTAACATGGTCAGTACCTGCACATAGTGTAAACTTATTCAATGTTCACTGAAATAAACAAAATTGTGCTTTTGGAAACATGTTAAGAGTTACTGAAATTGTAGCTCCAGATTCTGGCATTTGAATCACTCAGGTAGTTGCTATGTAGCTTGCCTTTTCCTACCTGTTATTATTGCAATACCCACTGATTTTTTTGTACTCTTTTAGTCACTGTCTGGTGCTGGCAATTGAGGGCTTGCCTGGGAAGTGTGCTTTGTATCTTTCCTGTTTCACCATTAGAAAGGTCATGAAAAGGGAGCAGTTGGATCCTTCTAATATGATACCTACAAACTTTAGGGGGTAGAGAATATACTGCAAATAAGACCTAACATTTGAAAATGGAACTCAATGAGATTTCAACTCAAGCTAAAGGGTTTTATTGGACTAATCCAAAGGCTATCACTACTGTCACCTATGGAAAAAAAGTTACTGCAGTTGTATCACTGAATAAATGAAGAGAAAATCTGACACCAGCTGGAATGAGACTGGAAGTAATTTATAATACTTTCTTAATAGTATTTTCCAAACTAAAATGTCAGTCAACTGGTATTTATCAGAAGTCTCCTTTAGTATATCACAGTTACAAGTTCAAGAGTTCAAAGGCCTCAAGTTCCCAAGTCAAGATGGTCATTATAGTGCACCTGGAAACAGGTGTGGCAGGTGATGAACTAATAAAAAAGTGTGCTGTGTAAGTCTCCAGGATATTAAAAAAAGTGGAATAGCAAGAAAAGGGAGGAATTATGCACAGGAAGCTTAGACCCTTATTATCTGTGTCAGAAGCCAGGATCTTCTAAGGAACAATAAGTTGTCCCTAAGGGTACCTTTCTTTATCCTTCCTTCCTTCCTTCCTTCCTTCCTTCCTTCCTTCCTTCCTTCCTTCCTTCCTTCCTTCCTTCCTTCCTTCCTTCCTTCCTTCCTTCCTTCCTTCCTTCCTTCTTCCTTCCTTCCTTCTCTTTCCTCTTCTCTTTTTACCTTTCTCATCCTCTTCCTCTTTTCCTTTAGGGTTTGCAAAGAACTTTATATATGTTATCTCATTTGATCTTCATATCAACTTTGGAAAGTAGGTACTATCATTATTACCATTTTACAGATAAAAAAAATGAGACTGAGAGATGTTATATCACTTGGTTAGGGTTGTAAAACTAGTGTATTTCTAATGCCAAAATTCAACTCAAATCTTCTTTATTCTAAGTCCAGCACTATGTCCATTGTGTCACCTATTTGTCTAAGAGTACTTTCCCAAGTTAACTCTGACCCATTTCAGATCTCATATTCCTATGGAACCAAGAAAACATGACTGGTTTCCACATTTAGGAGAACATAGTTGCTCTGTACAGTTTGTGAAGTTACATTTGCCATATTATATTCAGTTTAACTCACTTTAAGGATGTTATTGACAAGTTGAGTATATCCACAGGGGAGTACCCAATGTAATAAGAGTCCATGCCTTAAAAGAGAATTGGTTGAAAGAGAATTAAAAGAAGGCTTGATGGATGTTCTTACTTGTTGAAGAGAATGAAGGACAGACATTAGAACTATTTTCAAGTATTTGATAGTTTCACTTTAGTTGGTCATAACAGATGGGTTTAGGGCCAGAGAGGCAGATTTTGTGTGGCTATTAGGAAAACATTCAACTATCCAGAAGTGGGATGCATTATGGTAAGCAACAGAGCATCTTCCATGATTATAGATCTTTAAGTGGAGCATATGTGAACACTTGTCAAAGATATTAAATAGGTGATTCATATTCAAGTATGAGTTTCACTGGAAGAAGCCTGAAATTTCATCCAAAGCTGAGAATTTGTGATTCTAAGATTCTTTGTAATCCTGCGCTTATTCTCCCAGGGAAAGAGGTATCCTACTGAAATGACTGGATGCTAAGAACAATAGAAACTTTCATGAAAGGTTTAGCATTCAAATTTCTCTGGTACCATCATATGCTATGTCAGCATACCACACCTGAGAGTACTGCCCATTTTCTTTCTTTCTTTCTTTCTTTCTTTCTTTCTTTCTTTCTTTCTTTCTTTCTTTCTTTCTTTCTTTCTTTCTTTCTTTCTTTCTTTCTTTCTTTCTTTCTTTCTTTCTTTCTTTCTTTCCTTCTTTCCTTCTTTCCTTCTTTCCTTCTTTCCTTCTTTCCTTCTTTCCTTCTTTCCTTCTTTCCTTCTTTCTTTCTTTCTTTCTTTCTTTCTTTCTTTCTTTCTTTCTTTCTTTCTTTCTTTCTTTCTTTCTCTCTCTCTTTCTTTCTTTCTTTCTTTCTCCTTCCTTCCTTCCTTCCTTCCTTCCTTCCTTCCTTCCTTCCTTCCTTCCTTCCTTCCTTCCTTCCTTCCTTCCTTCCTTCCTTCCTTCCTTCCTTCCTTCCTTCCTTCCTTCCTTCCCTTCTTTCTGCAATGGGGGTTAAGTGACTTGCCCAGGGTCACACCTAGGAAGTGTCTGAGACCAGATTTGAACCAGGACCTCCTGTCTCTAGGCTTGGCTCCAAATCCACTGAGGCACCTAGCTGCCCCTGACTAATTTTCATTCCTACATATCTCATACATTTGCCTTATATCTTCTGCACAATTGCAGTTGTCCAGTCTTTAAAATCAACATGATAATGATGGTAATATCAACCCATTCTTCCTCTTTGCTTACATAAATTACCACTATCCTTCAAAAAATAGGTAGCTGAACTTCTTCAATTCCATTGTAAGTTGTGATAATTTGCATTTTGGGTATGTTTGGAGAGAGTGGGACAGCAATGAATTCGTTTCTTAGAAAATTTTTTTGGCAGCCTGCCATCCTTGGCACTCAATAGAGCTTAGTTTTAGAGATGGAAAGATATTCAAGCCTTCCAATTTAGGCCCAGAGAGTTTAAGGGACTTGTTCACAGCTACACTGGTCATAAAAGGAAGAGTTGGGAGTTGAACTCAGATCACTTTCCTCCAAATACCATATTCTTTCCATTACAGACATCTAATTAGCTGACTTTGTTGCAGTCTTCCAATTTAGCCCAATCTAGATTTCTTGGTGCTCATGGTACTGCTGTCTCTTTCATTCAAACCTGATTGCACAGAGAATAACTCCAATGAGTCATGTTATTTGAATGCCAAAGACATTTGCCTAAAAAATATTTTACAGAAAACTTACATAAGGTAAGTACTCATATGGAGGTCAGAAGAAGAGATACAAAGACTCTCTACAGTTCTCTGAAGAACTTTGGTATTGGTTGTGAGACATGGGAGACATTGGCAGAAGACCATCCAGCATGGTGTGCCCAAATCCAAGGTGATACGTGTTCTTTCAGTAGTTTGAAAGAAATATGAGATCTGAAAACTTAGAGACATCTCCATCCCAAATATTCATTTGGGCTATTTGTGCCTGATCTGCAGTAGAGCCTTCTGAGCTCACATCACTCTGATTAACCATGGTCAGACACACTGCACATTGACCCCAATATAGTGATATTGTTTTGGTCCTCTGAGTAGGAAGAACAACAATGAAATACCCAGAATGTAGGCAATCCCTTCCGAGATGTTCCAAATTTCTCTTTATAATAGCTTTTCATCTTTTCCCCCCTAAAAATCACTAGGAAAGATGGTTAACCAATGTAAACCAGTAGGCAAGGATAGTGGCTTACCTGCTATCCAAGAAGTAATGACTTCTACTCTGATAAACTCTTAACAGTTAAAGCCCAAGGCAAACACCAGAAATAGAGATGGGAAGGCACAAGGGGCTGTGAACATAGGTTATAATCAGCATCAGTGAATGCACTGTAGAGATCACGAAGTTATGATCCCAGGTGAAAGAAAAGCAGGAAAGAAACAGATGAATAGGAAAAGAGACCCCAGGGAAAATAATATACTGTAGGTAGCTTATAGAATTGGACGGGTCAGAACAACCAAACTTCTTAAACCAGCCTGAAGTAAATCAAGAGACCAGCCTGAGGACAGGAGGGAAAGGTGCTGGCCAGAGATAGCTGAGATTAATGAGGACAGGGCTATGCCAAGCTATAGTTGAGGGGCCAGGAGATGGCAAGGCTGGGCTGAGAAGCTTCCCTTTACTTTTTAGGGTCAGATATTTATTTATTTTTAAAGGAATCTAACAAATTTCAAAACCAGATAAATCCAATTACCCATGTTTTGCCTTCAGGGAGTGTGAAAGATTAATGTTGGTATTTTGGCAGGAGCATAAAAAGAAATAGTTGGTAATAACAACGAGAGCTCGTAAAAGAAGCCAGTAACAGAGCCAGTGCCTGGGAACCTGGCTATAATTCTCTCAGCCATGGACCATTCGCTATTGGTCTATACTCAGTCTCCCATTTGCAACCTTTTCTCCTTCAGATCAAAGCTAGCTGGAAGACCTCCAAAGGAACATGTGAAGGGTGGAGCAGAATCATGTTCCCCTTGTGCTCATCTTTTTGTCCCCCAAACCAGTGTCTCAAGGGAATAGAGTGAGAACACGGGAGGATTGTCAGAGAGGCATCTTTTTACCAAATGTTTTAGGGGGGCTTTTTATAAGAAGTAAGATTATCATTGCTATTGATTATTGATTCAGCAATAGTACTGTACTTGGTGTTGCTGAGAAAGGAATACTAGCCATTATTGCTCTCCAAGGTCTGGTCTTTTGAAAGCCACAGTGAGCAGAAAGAGATGAGATAGGTCCATATTTTCAGTCTTCTTCCTGTTCCAGTCTAATCCCCAAGAACATGGAAGCTATTTCTTTCTCTTAAAATACATTTTTATTGATATTTTATATTGGTAGGTTCAAAAGACGTATCTATAAAGCACTTAGCATAGTAACTGGCATAAAATAGGTGCTTAAGAATTGTTTGTTTCCTTCCATTCTCCTCTTTTGGAATTGCTTAATTTTCTTTCAATATCACCACCAGATAGCTAGTCCATATAACAAAGAAGTTTTAAAAGAAAAAAGAAAAGAATATATATATATATATATATATATTTTATATATATTTTCAGTAAAACTGATTAATATGTTTTAAAAATTGGTGCCATTACATGCTATGTTCCACATCGGTAGACTCTTCCCCTCCCATGTTCCACCCAACATACAAGCACACACACACATTCCCACCCTTGAAAGGAGTAGGGGAAGTATCTTATAATGACTCTTATTTGGGGGCAAGCTTGTATTTTTATAATTTATATTGATTGTTTTATGGCTGTTCTTTCCATTTGCATTATTATAGTCATAGTGCATTTTTTCCTCTTTCTTCACTTTGCAATAGTTCATGTAAGTTTTCTCATCACTTACAATTATTTCTAACATCTATTTGCTTCCTGAGAATGTAGGTATTTTAGTATCCCAGTTTCTTTTTCCAGCTGCGGCCCCTGGCTTCTCTTATCTTAATTTTAACATGTTTTCTTGGGCAGGAACTCCCTTCTGCCTGAATTCTTTCTGACTTACTCCTTCTTCTCCATAAAACCCTTACCTCCTGTCTTAGATTGATACAAGTATTGGTTCCAAGGCAGAAGAGTGCTAAGGGCCAGGCAACTGGGGTTAAGTGACTTGCCCAGGGCTACACAGCTAGGAAATGTGTGAGGCCAAATTTGAACCTAGGATCTCCCAACTCCAAGTCTGGTACTCTATCCTGGAGCCACCTTCCTGTCCCTGTCTTGTTCCTTCTTAGCTATGTTCATTCATGTTGGCTGATATTCAAATTGGTCCATCAAAAGCAAGTTGTGTCAGAGTATCCTCATTTTTTAAAAATATATTTTTATTTATTTATTTAAATATTTCCCAATTACATGTACATTTTTTAACATTTGTTTTAAAAATGTAAAGTTCAGAATGTTTTTCTTTTCTCCTATCTCTTCCCTACCCGTTGAGAAAGGAAGAAATAAGATAGTAATTATACTTGAAAAGTCATGTAAAACATTTCTATATTAAACAACCTCATGTTTTTTTTAAAAAATAGACTTACTATTCTTTTAGACTGAGCTCCCTGAGATCAGAGACAATTTTTTGCCTTTGTATGCCCAGTATGTAATATAGTGCCTGGCACATATTAAATGCTTAATAAATACTATTTGGCTTACTTAATGAAAGTGAGGGAAAGTATGTAGATACAGTATGTACCTATCATTTGGTATGCCACTTTGAGAGCCTCTTATAATAGAGAAATCTGAGGTGAACAATAATATAGTTAGTAGCATCTGGAAAGGGTTGAATGACCAGACCCAAAGAGTCATTGGTAACTTGGAAAAAAAATTTTCTATTGGAATATCCCAGGGTTCAGCTTTTGTGACTGTGTTGTACAACATTTTATCGGTGACTTAAATAGAGGCATAAATGGCATGAATGTTTAACTTGTGGATAGCATGAAGCTAGAAGAGACATCTATGGCCTTGGATCACAGAACCATGATTCTAACCCTTGACAGCTTAGAATTATGGGCCCAATCTAATTAAATGAATTTTCCTTCAAATAAATGTAAATTAATTTTACTTGGGATTAAAAATTGCAATAAGAGTAGTATAACTAGGCAATAATCCATGTGAAAAAGATGTAGGGGTTTTCTCTGACTGTACACTTAATAGGAGTCAACATTAGGACATAGAAGCCAACAGAACAATAACCACTTTAGGCTTTATATATAGAAATACAATGCCCAGGTTGGAAGAGAGATAGCTCCACTGTCCTTTCCTCTAAACACACTACATCTAGAGAACAGTACTCAGTTCCAGTACATGGCTCTAGAGGGAATGGAACTTGGTCAAATTCTATACCTGGAATTTACTGTGTAACCTTAGACAAATAATTTAATTGCTCTGTGACTCAGTGTCTTCATCTGTAAAACGAGAGTTGATGAGCTCTAAGATGCTTTCTAACATCATATCTATGGTCATATGAAAAGTTTGGGGAAGATATTGACTAGCTGAAATGTGTCCATAAAAAGGTGAAGGTCATGAGAAAACTAGAAGCCAAACTATAAAAGAACCTATTAGGGGAAATTGTTTTGAGTAGGGAAGAAAAGACTAGAGACAGGGTTTGGGGGAAGGTGAAAGGGCAAAATTATTTGCAAGCATTTAAAGGGTTGTCTCAGGAAATAAATTTAGAAATTATTGTATTTATTTTATTTATAACTTGGCTTAAAAGGATAGTATAGGAGACTGGGGTGACATGAAGCTTAATATGAAACTGCCTTGGAAAGCAGTGCACTCCCCATCTTGCAAGTTCTTCAATCTAAGCTAGATGCCCACTTATAGGGGATGTTATACAGAATTTTGATGCTCAGGTTTGGAAAAGCTGACCTCTGAGGTCCTTTACACCACTGAGATTCCATGATTCTGTGTTTGCCAAATATCTTAGGGAAGTTATCCATATGTGTAAATTGAAAAGAAAAAAGTGTTCTTTTCCCAGGGAACTCATTTTCTGAGATGGACACATTGATATATAACGCCAATAAAAGTTTCACCTTTAAGTTGGAGGTAGTGAGAAGAGATGATTATAAAGTAGCTTTGCTATTCCTTAATCCTCAGGGCCAAAGAATTCTCAAATAAGAGAATTTCATTGAGAAGATGGGTTGCCTTAGAGCATATTAATAAAATCAGAGCTAGGTTCAATGAGGTCAAAAGAGGTGGAGCCATTGGTGGAGTTTGAAAAGAGGAATGGTAAGATGAGGAATGTCTTTTAGTAATATTCCAGGAGATCAAAGAAAGAAAGAAAAAAGAATCTTTGTCTCTAAAAATGTAACAGATATTTTTAAGGTGGCAGAGAACTGGAAACTAATAATCTGTCCATCAATTAGGGAATGGCTGAGGAAATCATAATATATGAAGGTAATGGAATTTTCCCATATCATATAATATGATTAAATGGACAGTTATATATAGAAAACTGGGAAGACATGTATGAATTGATGCAGAGGGAAGTGAGCAGAACCAAGAGAAAAATATATACCACAAAACAACATTGTAAAAACACATAACGTTTAAAGACTTAAGAATTTTGAACAAGACAATTATTAATTCCAGTGCCAGAGCATAGTTTATGAAGTGTGCTTATGAATCACAAAAATGTGATTCCATCAAAGTGAAGCATGAGAATTTTTTTAGACTTGAGATTTGATTTCCTTGATTATGTATGTTGGTTATAAGTTGTTTTTTTAAATGGTGATGATTAATGGGAAGGAAAATTTTTGTGAACAACAACAAAAATAATGTTTAAAATTAATTTATTGGTAGAAAGATAAATTCTAGACAGTGTGACATAATCTAAAATGGTTTATATTAGCATCAAAGGCTAAATAGTTAGCATCTGAATTTGAATTCAGACTCTGCTATACCTAATAAATATGTGATCTCGAATAAATAACTCCACTTTCCTGTGTTTCCTCATCTGTAAAATGAGTAGTTGGTCTAAAATATCCTTTAGGTCCGTTCTAGGTTTAAATGGAATGATATCATTATTAGAAGCTTTAGGATCTCATCCCTAATTCTAGGCTAAGACTCAAACTCCTCCTGCGTTAAAAGTCCCTTCCAATCTGTCCATAATCCAAATTTCAAGTTCAGTTATAGGTTAGCCAAACTTGCATTCTTGCTGTTAACTCTGCAGGATATTTCATCTTCTACTTCTCCAGGCTTTTTTTCAAAGGGGAAAAATTGATATTCCCAAAAGAGTTCTAACAAAATCACTCTCCAGCTCAAGTGACTCTAGTGGTTCCCTATTACCTCTGGAATTAAATTCAGGTTCTCGCTTTTGGCCTTTAAAGACATTGACTGTTTGACTCCAGTATTTCTTTCCAGACTGAGTCCATATTATTCATGATTACAGACACTGTACTGCAGCCAATCAGTTATCAGTTCCCAATGTATGACATCCAGTTTCATGTCTCCACACATTTTTGTATAAGTGGTCAAGTGTTCTCTTCCTTCTGACTCACAGAATCTCTTTTGTTCAGTCTTTTTCACTTGTGTGCAATTTTTCATGACCCCATTTGGAGTTTTGTTTTTTTTTAAACCCTTACCTTCTGTCTTGGAGTCAATACTGGGGTTAAGTGACTTGCCCAGGGTCACACAGCTGGGAAGTGTCTGAGGTCAGATTTGAACCTAGGACCTCCCATCTCTAGGCCTGGCTTTCAATCCACTGAGCCACCCAGCTGTCCCCTGTTTTTTTTTTTTTTTTTTGATAAAGATTTTTGAGTGGTTTGCCATTGCCTTCTCCAATTCACTTTATAGATGTGAGGCAACAGAATGAAGTAACTTGGTGGTCACACAATTAGGAAGTGTCTGAGGCTAGATCTGAATTTAGGAAGAAGCCTTCCCAACTCCAGGCTCAGTGTTCTATCTACTGGACCACCTAGCCTCCATCATGGAGTCCCTAGCTCCCTGTAAGAATTAGCTCTAGTGCCACCTTCTATAAGGGGCAGTACCCATTACTACGAACTTTATTTTTAATTTGTAGAGATCCTAAAATTTCTAATCTGTGAACATCTTATACTTTCCATTGGAATATAAGCTCTGAAAAGACAGGAACTTTCTCCTTTTTGTATTTGTGCCCCCTAGAGTATCACAGTGCCCAGCATATAAAATATGCTTAATAAAAGTTTGTTGAATATAAAAAGGCCATATAGGAAGTTGTGAGAATGGGGTAATCTAATAGGCTTGTGGTATGTCTTGGACAACCTAGGAAGGGTACAGGCAAGTATAGTAAAAAATGTCCCTTATTTTTAAGATCCAAGGAGTTAGTGGAAAAGGCTTTGAGAACCTCACAAAGATTGCATTGATGCTCAATAGGAGACTTGTTCAAAGAACCAAAAAAAATATGGATGTGTCCAAAGTACAGAGATAGTTGACTTTTTTAGCCATTCTTTGAGGGTATGTGTGTACATATGTACACATTTTTCTATGTTTCCTGAACTAAAGAAACAAGGATTGCAAACTGGGAAAGGAGTTAATTTCCTCATTCAGGCCCACAGAAGGGTCTTCAATGAATGACTACTCTAGTTCTGGACATCAGGAAACAACCAGGATATCCTTAACTGGGTTTTAAGAGAAAGCTTAGAATCCAATTTTATGATTTTTTCCCAAACTCTTCTTTTCCATGTCAGAGCCTTCATCCTCTTTACTCTGGAAGTCAAAGTTCTACCAATCTAGTTGCTCTGCAGGGGAATCTCATACCTGCCTTTTTGCAACTGGACAGTTTAGAGACAAGAATCCATGTGTCCCTTTGAATGTAGAAACATGGTAAGGACCCAATGTTTAACCAAGAACATATACGCCTGCTCCCTGGCCTTAAACTTTAATCGATACATATTAATTAACATAAAGTACAATAACTGTCTTATTAAATCCATAATGATAAAACAGTCTGTAACAGCTATTGAATGCTAATTGTCAGTGGATGGTTCCAAACAGCTTCAGAAGATTAGGAAGCATGGGTGAAGTATAATACAGCATTTCCAATACACGCAGAGATGTTAAATCCTCGTTATGGTGTCTTAATAATCAATTGGGGTTTAACGTACGATATTTGTCTAATTAACTCCACATTGACACTTAGGAGCCAGCATTCCTTGCCGTAAATGATGGATTAGTCACAGTGGCTTGGACTTAGTTACTAGGAGATGCTCATTGGATATGCTCTGGGGGCTTCCATTAGTAACACAGGGGCAGCAAACAAACCTTTTAGACAAGAGATGTGGCTTCTCTGGCATGAGGTAATAATAACAATGGGAGTCTTATTGAGGTCGTTTTGGGACATATAAGCCTAAGACCTTTGGGACAGGACTTTTTCTTCCATTCCATGTCAGGCCCACTCTGTCCTCTTCTGTATTTGCCTTTCTCCATATCAAGGAATAGAGAAGGAAATGGTGGACCACTCCAGTATCTTTGCCAAGAAAACCCCAATCCGGGTCACAAAGAGTTAAATGTGACTGAAACAACTGAACCATCACAACAACAACTATCAAGAAAAGTTCAGAAGTTTAATATCTGAAAGGAGGAGGCATCCTATTTTGGCTAGAGCTGAGAATGGAGGAGTACAATGTCACACCCTCATTCCAAATAGCCTGAGATAACAAGGTGCAGATCAATGATTATTATACTAGGAGATTTTGAACAAGGGCCAAGAGAAAGCTCTATGGATCATGTTGTCCTAGTAAGGTTTCCACATATCATTTATTAATTAGGGGATTCTGTCCATATTTTTTGACTGACTAGAATGCCAGTGAATGGGTAGCAATATAAGAGGGAATAGGATAATAATGATAATAATGTTATCATTAATGCAATTAAAGTTATTACAATAAACATCACAAAAGTCATCATAATTAATATAACTACAATTATAATTTATAAAAGAGTTATTATAATAAATGTAATAATAATTATTTTCCCATGTCTTTCTTATATTCCCATCCATTCACTGGCAATCCAGACCATCAATAAAAATGGAGAGAACCCCCTATAATAAGGACATGGGATAATAATGATGGTGATGATTATAACTAATATTGATAATTATTACTGTGTTAATGGTAGTAGTAGTAATTTATATGTGTATGGCACTTAAGGCTTGCAAAGTACCTTACTTTAACAGATTTGAATCTCCCAATATCCCTAAGAACTAAGTGCTATTATTATACTTATTTTATAGAGGAAGAATTTGAGGCTCAGAGATGTGACTTACCCATGATCCTAGAGATATTATGTGTCTGAGGTAAAATTTGAAGCTAGGGCTTCTAGTTGACTTTAGGAGCCTTGGTATGGGAGGGAAAGCCCTCTGGTTGTAGTTAGCATAGCCACCATGAACTTGACAACTCTGGTACCATGGATAGATCATTAGACTTAGAGCCAGTAACATCTAGAGTTATATACCACCTCAGACAATTATTAGCTATGTGTGCCTGGCCAGGTCTGTCTATGCTTCATGTAACTACATTATAAAATTATGGGATAGGACTCAATGGCTTCTGAGATCTCTTCCAGCTTTAAAGTTATGATCCTATATCCTCTGCTGTATCTAAGGTATGTGTGTTCTGGGGACAGGCTGGCAGTGTCTGCATTGGTGTTTGGGAATAAGTCAAGTAACAAACAGTAGTTTGGGTCATTGATGTCCTGAAGTATGATGACTCAGCTCATCCCAAGCAAATCCTATCAGTATATTGTAACAAATTGAATTTGGTGAGTAGTCTAGAATGGGCATTGGAAAGATAAAAAAAAAAAATCCTTTTCTGAAAAAAAAAATCCTTTTCTTGCTCATTGAGTGAGATCCCTGGTCCTCTCAGCCAACTCTCAAACCCTTAACTGGGAAAATGTTTGAGACAATCTGACCCAAATTGTCAGAACTAAGAAGTGAATCTGGGATAGATCCTTATCATCATATAAGCTGAAGAAGATATCATTAAACTAAAGACAATTGGAAAGAATTTAATGATTTTCAGTGATTTTTATAAATTTTATAATGAAACAGGAAGCTTGTAGACATAATGTATGTAAATATTATATATGTTGGATTGTAGTAAACCTGAGCATTTTGAGAGAGTGTGCCCCTAATTTTCTGCAATCTAGTTAACATTTCTTCATTTCAGACCATGTGCAAAGCATCACATTAGGTTCTGGGGATGATATGATTAAATCAAAACAAACAACAACAAAAAAAAAACAACAAACTCTTGATCCCAAGCAGCTTATATCCTTTTAGAAGTATATGATATATAAATGGATATGTTTACATGTGATATTTTGAAAAGGACAGAAAGGTCAAAAACATATAAAGGAATCAGGAAAAGGCTTAATAATGGAGATGATCTTTGAATTGGACTTTGAAAAAACTTAGGAATTCTAAGGGTTTAAGTTGAAGACAGTGTATATTTCAGGAATGGGGGTGGGCAGCCTGAATAAAAACATGGAGGCTGTTCATGGAGTTCTAAGTTAAGAGACCAGAAAATAGTCTAACTTGACTTAAATGGCATCTATGCGAAGAGGAATAATGTATGATAAGCCTGGAAACAAGTTGTGGATAGGTGGTGAAGTGTTAAAGGCCAACTGAGCAGTTGTAGTAGCTATTTTAATAGTGGAACCAACAAAGAACTGCTGGAGTTTTTGCTGGAGTTATAAGGTTGGTCTCATTTTTTAGATAGCTTATTTTATTTTATTTTAAAATTTATTTTAATTAATTAATTTAGAATTTTTTTCATGGTTACATAATTCATGATTTTTCCCACCCTTCTTTGCTCCCCCCTCTCTGAGCTGACGAGCAATTCCACTGGGTTATACATGAGATAGCTTATTTTAGATGGTGTGTGAAAGACAGATTGAGGAGAGGAGGGCTTATAAGAAGAGGATACAATTACTAAGCAATTAAAATCGTCTAGGCGAGATGTGATGAAGATTTGAAATAGGGTAGTTGTCATTTGAGATGAGAAAGGGAAGAGATGTGAAAGAGATTTTGGAGATAGAATCAACAAGACATCTCTTAGGCAACTGAGTGGATATTGCATATTGCCAGGGATAGAAAGAATTGAGAACTTGAGGGATGTAAACTTAGGGAATAGGAAGATGATAATATTCTCAATAAAAATGAGAAATTTAGGAGGATGTATGGATTCTCTCTCTGTGTGTATGCATATTGTGGGGGGATGATAATTATTAATATCAAATGCCTATGGGATATTCAGTTGATATATTCATCATGCCATTAGTGATTCAATTTTGGAGCTTAGGAGAGAGACTAGGGCTAAACATACCCATCTGGGAGTCATCTACAAAGAAATGATAGTTGAACCCTTGGGAGTTCATGACATGACAAAAGAGAACCTACCTTTCCCCCTTCTATTCAAACTCTGAGCACTGTTCACTGATTATTTTCAGTGTTTGTCCCAAACATATGTACTGATAACCAACTCTATGGGCTTTTCCTCAATTACAGACTAAAGGCTGTATAATAGACTGACTTTCACCTACATGATTCTTCCTATGAAAGGTATCATTAAAGAGAAATATCAAAAAGGGAAGTGTACTGGTCATGTAGCCAAAGTGAAGGTTAATCTCATTTAGACCATCTGCTGCTCTGTTACTGGTATCATGTCAGTACATAGATTAGATGTATTTTCTCTCTGTGATCAATTTATTTTTTATTTTTTTAAGTGTGCTCTGCATCTTTATTTTTTTTAATTTTTTTCATTTGAATTAGTCTATTTAGTCAATTTAGAACATTATTCCTTAGTTACAATAATCACGTTATTTCCCTCCTTCCCCTCCACCCACCCTTCCCACAGCCGACACGCAATTTCATTGGGTATTACTTGTGTCCTTGATCAGAACCTATTTCCATGTTGTTGATGTTTGCACTAGGATGTTCATTCAGAGTCTACATCCCCAACCATATTCCTTCGACCCATGTAATCAAGCAGTTGTTTTACTTCTGTGTTTCTACTCCCACAGTGTTTCCTCTGGATGTGGATAGTGGTTTTTCTCTTAGATTCCTTCAAGTTGTTCAGGATCACTGCATTGCCACTAATGGAGAAGTCCATTACATTCGATTGCACCACAGTGTTTCAGTCTCAGTGCACAATGTCTTTCTGGTTCTGCTCCTCTATCTGTGATCAATTTATTGAACAACATGGACAGCACACAGGATGAGGTGTCATGGATGGGTTGAAGACTCTGTGCTACTGGAAGAAGTAGAAATTATTGATTCTAGATTCATTGAAGTACCAAAAGAAGTTACTAATAAATGTAAAAGTTTATCTGAAAATGTGTTGGCAAAGCTAAATGAAATTGAGGTCCATGTTACTCTAGAAAAGAATCTTACCCTAAGTAGATTAATTGAGAGTTGTCAGATACATGGCATGGAAAGGCTTCATTTGGAGGTCAAGACTGAGGGACCTACAGGACAGATCTTGCCAGAATCAGCTGCCCCTGAGAGAGTAAGGAGCAGGTATCTCCTTAGTATTTTCTCCATCCCTGGTAGAGAATGAATGCCACAACACTGCCAAGAATAGTCTGTATCACTGCAGCACAGCAGAGGGAATTGAGAACGTGTTTTGTAAAAGCAGTGAGACGGATTATATGGCCTCTGGCTCTTTGTGAGAATCAACTTGTCCTTCACACTCGGAGTGGATGTAATTAACTGCACTGATAGGATGTTATGCCAATAGCAACGCAGAAAACACCAGAAAATGAGTCAAAGAGAATGCAATACCATTTGGAATGGAGACAGACAGGAAAAAGGAGTTAGCCAAGTATGCCGGAGACGTCACCTCCATTTGTACAACTTCTGCAAAGTCTTTGCTTGACCTGTCCTTCCCAGGGTAACGGATAAAATTGCATGATCACTCTGAGAAAGCAGCAGGAATTGAGAGAAAGGGGTAATGTGTACAAACTTTTTCAGCTTTTGATTTTGGATCATTTCAAAAGCGAGTGGAAGAGTGATTCAGAAAGACAGGCAAACAGCTAGCATGCACCAAAAGAAGTTACTTTACAATGACATAATATTAGTCATTTTGTTTCCTGATGATCCATAATTGGAAGTGGTATTTGTAAGCAATTTATACTAATGTTTACTAACAGATCATAATTTTAAGTAATTAAATAATAGTTAATTGATTTCCTGAATAATAAATTTGCTTTACAGTAATTATCTTTCATTAATGGATGTTCTCTTATAAATGTTTTTGCTATAATAAGTCATTAAGATTTGCTGAACAAATTCTTCCAAAATTATTGATTTTTAAGTAACTCTTTGCTAACCTAAATGCATAAAAAGCCATATTTTTGCCATGTATCATTAATTACAATTGATAGAATGATTAAAAGCTTGACTTTTTTGTTTAATGGAGAAAAATAGAATGGCTAAAAATGTAATCATATCGAAAGAACATTTTCCAATTTGCACACACTGTGCCGATATTAATCCTTCCTGGATGTCCTAGGTAACAAAGAGAAACACTGAGTAAATATTCCTTACATTTCTGAATAGAAAAACTAAAGCAAAGAAGTACAGTAAAGTATAACAGGTCAAAGAGATTATTGGTATCAGCATTGTGTTGCTGGTTTTCTCTAGTTTTATCTCCAAGTTTGGGCTTTTCCTGTGCTCCTCATTTTGGAGTTTCCAGGATGTGATTTTTTCCCCCTAATACCAGGTGCACATTTGCTTGCAATTGGTAGGGGATATATTCTAGACCTCAACCAACAGGGAGTATCATATAGTTAAAAATACCGTAGCTGGGGATTCAGAGGATTGAGGATCAAAGTCCACCCCTAAAACTTACTAGCCTAAGGTATCCACTAGGCTGGACCTGAAGCCAGGAAGGCCCAAGCTCAAATACAGTCTCAGATATTCAGTAACTATCTGTCCCTGAGCAAGTCATTTGATTTCTCCCAATCTTAGTTTGCTTATGCGTAAAATGAGGATGACGGTGGCACCAACTTCCCAGGGTTGATGTAATGATCAAATGATATAATATTTGCAAAGTGCTTTGTAAAACTTAGAGCATTATATAAATGCCAACCATTTTTTATATATATATATGTATATATATATAAATATGTATAAATATACACACACATATATTGCTTCCTCTTTGACTAGGCACAGTTCTCTAGGCAATTCTCTGAGATTAGAAGTTTCAGAGAAAGTTCTGGCCTGAGGAAAATAGGAGTTTTCTCATCGAGGAGTTCCTTATCTTACTGAAATCACAGGTTCTGTCCCTATTCCTATATATATGTATATATACAAGAATACACATGATATACATGTAGAGAAATACATACATATACAAATAGATATCCATATAAATATATTTTGCACATATACATAACTATATGGTATATGTCTATTTATATGCACAGGCATCTAAATATGTTTGTATATAGTATGTATATACATGTATATCTATATACTTTTCAGGAATGTTATAGAAGGGACTCATATTTTGGGTAAATGTGGATTTAGATATGGTAACCTCTGATATCCCTTTTAATATGGTATTTTAGGATTCTAAAAGACCTGTTTTTTCAGAGCTATGAGTAATAATCGTTTTTGAAAAAGTAAATGTAAATTGATTTTTATGCCTTTCCATCCATTTTTCCCACAAAAAAAGCCACAGCTGGGTCAAGTGATTAATTCTAATGTTTTTCATTAGGCATGCATTTATATAATACACTTTTTTGGCTGGAATAACCCATATTAAAATAGAAACATATCTTTCTCTCCCTCCCTTTTCTTCACTCTCCTTTTCTACCAGTACAATTTCAGAGACAGAAGGAAGGAGGGACTTCTTCCCTTCCTTTATTTCTCTTCCCTTTATTTTTTTCCTTTAGAGTTTTCCTGCTACTCCCAAAAGTCCCTTCAACAATCCTGATTCTATGAGTCATATGTGGTTTCTCCCTTGGGGTTTTTTTAAATATCCTAAATAGTGTCCTAAGAGAGAAGAATGTTAGACTTCTGAACCATCTGACTGTGAATTAGAAACATTTATTCCTCTAGTTCTAGACTCAAATATATCAATTAGTTTGAAGTAACAATGGGATAGGAAAAAAAACCCAATGCTTAGAAAGATCTGAATATTAAAATAAAGTATTCCAGATTAGACTCTACAGATATTTTACAACCAGTTTTAGTATATCTTTGGGAGGTTTTTGAAGGAGAGATTCAGATTATAAACATCCAAGGTATCAGTGAAAGATGGTTTATTCAACTTGTGCTGGGCACATAAGTGCATTAGTAATGATGATGAAGATGAAGACAATTAATAAGAATGTACTGCTGAGATCTAAGGGGAGAATCAAATCCATTATCTCCTACTGACCAATATGCCTGTATCTGAAGCTGATTGCTTAATTATCTTCAAAAACTCTTTTGATCACCCACTGGGTACATAACTGCTTGCTGACTAACAAGTCATTTTTCCCTCTCCCCCTATTAATTGCTAGCATCTTTCACCTTTGAAGGCCTCTCTTTACTGGAAATGGGGTCAGAATTTAAGCATTAATGCTAATAGACTCTGGATTCTGGGCTGATTTCTTTGGATTTAAATCTTGTTTCTTATCCACCTATCTGTAAAATGGGTTTAATTCTACTGATTTTTTTACATTGGAAACTTAAATCAGAGTGCTCTTAATCATATAGAATTTGGTATAAAGACAGTTATGTGTACCTCTTTCCTTCTGCTGTAACATTTTGCAGGAGGGAGTGTTTTATGTTATCTCCCCCTTTTTTGCATCTTTCTTTCTCAGGCTGACTGATCTATAATTCCCCTACTTATTTCATCCAGAAAAGGAGCACAGGGGCATTTCATCAATTCCTTTCTGCTCTAATATAAATCTCAAATGAAAACAAAATCCAAAACAAAACAATTGGGACATAGTTCTAATGTTGCTAACTCTCTCAGGCTTTAAAAAATCTAGAAGTAGCAAAACTTTATCTTAAAAAAATAAACATGGAGACAGCCTGCTAGTTCTATCAAAGGCTGGGGAAGGGGATGGTGGAAAGGTTTTCAGCAAGCTGTTGGCAGGAAGCCTATTGCTGCTCTGTTTTCATGAATTTTGGATTGCCATGTGGTAAGAGATGTGGTGAAGGCTGATTTCCCGACTTCAGAAGGATGGAGATAGATGTGTGGCTTCCCACTCTGGTATAGTTTTGTGTCAGAGATATGTGGCAAAGCATATCAACAGGGAATTATATGACTTATTGCCCTTGCTTTCTAGGTGAGGCTCAGTGGTGTCTCAGTTTGCCTTCAGTTTACATTCTGTGTCAATCGACAGACTCTTGGGAGAGTTATCCTAATAAGCAGAAGAGATCTCTAGGGGACACCCTGATGAATCTGTGAAAAGTCAGAGCATTTTGTTGAGTGCACTTTGATTAGGAGATATTGGAATCTAAGTTCCTTCCCTGTAGCCTGGAGTGGTAGCTTTATGGATCTCTTTGGTTTCCCAAACCTGGTGCTCCTTGGTGATACAGCACTTTGGTAGCCTGAGACCAAGGAAAATGAATGCATTGGTTGACCACTTGATTGACTGAATGATTATTTGGACTTCATTCTAGCTGTCTCCAGCAATCACAAGTCCTTACCAATCTTTCATAGAAGATGATCTTCCCTTCATGCTGCTGGTAGAAAGTGGGGAAGGAGAGGGTCAATTCTATGTAGAGGTCAGTGGGAGTCTTCAATGAGAAATCATAGGCATTTCACACACATGTACTTTGATTAGACTTTTTCTTCTCCTCCATAATTGTCTAGATTTTATTCAGTAATCACTAGGCTCTAGTTAAATAGATCTCCCACCATTTCTGTTGTTTTTATTATTGTTGTTTTTCCTTCCTTTTTGAAGAGGACCAAGGACATGTGAATGTGGATGGGGAGTGGGGAATGGGGATATAAACCCACAGAACCAGATTTGAATTAAGGATTTGATCATTTGGGTTTTGGTCCTAGTTCCAATAGCTCTTATTATATAACCTTGAGTATGTCACTTAAACATTCTCTTACGGAATGTATTCATGCAAAATGGATGTTAATAACAGCCATTCAGTACTTATTTCACAATGACAGTGGAATATGAGCTTTTTCTGCTCTGGATGAGTTGATGATAGTGAACATCAACTTTGTATCCATCCTTCTCTTTGTTCAAAATGTTTTCCTGAGGCTTGTTCAAGGTCTAACTAAGTAAGATGTTTGAAGAAATCTAGTCCTAGTTACCAGGAGGGAGAACATAGGATGAGGAAGTCTGAAATGGAAAAGGAAATGCATATGAAAGTTCTTCTCCTAATCGAATCCCGTCCAATACAATCCAGTAAACATTTATTAAGTGTATTCCAGGCACTAAGTGCTGAGGATACAAGTAATTAAAAAAAATAAGACAGTCTTTGCTCTCAGGGAGGTTACAGTTTAAGAGGGAGACAACACACAAAAGGAAGCAGGAATGAGGAGTAGAGATGAAATACCATGGGGTACCATGGCATGGAATTTCATGAAGTTGAAACCAGGCAGGGTGAGGAGGGAGACAAACATGCAGAGTGATGAAGATAGAGAGAAAGGCAGGAACACAGACACAGACACACAGTTCAACACACAAAGAGACAGAGAGACAGAATCAGAGAATATGCTAGATACAACTGAGGAATATAAAGGCTGGAGTACCAGAGTGATGGCTCAATACAAAAGGGAAGAGACATTATTAATATGGTAGGGAATCTTAAACCTGAAGAATGAGCATAAACAAAGAACCAGAAGCCACATGAAGAGGACTAAGTTTAGATCTTGAACTTTCCTAATGAGTTCCATTTAAAGGACTGCAGGAGAGAGTTTGATTCTTTAGTGACCCTGAGTTTTTGTCTAATATAGAGGATCCTTAATTCTCCTGTGACATTATAAGTCTGGAAAAGACACATTTTTCTAGGGAAATGGGCTCACTAGAGGGGTGGATTGTTTGATTCCTTATCAAGAAACCTTTAGGAGGACCTCAACCCAAATGACTCTACATGTCTCTGAGGGAAAGTTGGACCCATTCAAAGGGAAAGTTTACTTGATATCTATGGGCTAATTGGTGAGTCCTTTCTGTAGTGTTTATTGTGTTTAGTAAGTGTGCTCTGCTCTATACCCCGCTAGCTTAATGATTGCAAAGAAAGTGATGATCCCAGAAGAGAAATGAAAATGAACCAAATTGTGACGTGCTGAGGGAAATACAAGGGAGGGACATGAAGCAACAAGTATGATGAATGTCTCCAACATATAAATATGAGTTCCTATGAGTCCAGAAATGCCTTGAACCATAGTTTACAATAAAAGTGGTGTGAAAGGATAAACAAATACATTAGGGAAAGCAAGTCAAGCTTCTTATTCCTTCACATAGCAAGAGAAGGTTTGTATAACCTCCCTCATCCATTCAGGTTTGTTCATGGAAATGATGCTGATGTTTTGACTTAACACCAAGAAATGGCACGATAGAGATAAACTCGATTCCTTCATCTTGGAGCAACAGCAGTGTAGACACAGAGGTGTAAGGTAGGGATGTAGCTAACATACCACTGACATAAATGGCTGTTGTCTCAGGTAAGGTTTTTGTGAGATCATCTGTCATTTGCTGATGCTTTGTGAAATTCTCATCATAATATTTCCTTACCTGATCCATTTCTTGATTTGGACCACTATTCTGACCTTTGTTTAGTGGCTCCTGACCAACCCACGGGATTTTTTTTTACCCTTGAGAACTTGGACTTCAGCATAACTTCCTGCTTATTATTTTAACCACTACCCTTTCCCCAAACAATCCATTCTGTCCTCCAAACAGTCAGTTAATTGTTCCCAACAATCAACACATGGTGGCTTCATCCACCTGGGGACCCAGCACCTACCATATTTAACCACCTTGCAGGGTGTGCGCCTTCCCTCCTTCTCCCCACTCCCAATGCAATATGGACATTTCAGAGCTTGCCAGATTTTAAACGGAAATCTCCCTGGATTCTACTGTGCCTTCTGGCAGTCTAGTCTAAGGCTCCGAGAGAGACTCTCGCCCGTGTAATTAACTTCACATCTGAAAAGTCACTGCTTCTGCAAGGCTCAGGGACTCTGCCATTGCTTCAGGCTGTTCAGGTGCCAGTCTTGCCCACTTGGGGTAAGGGGGTGCTGATGCCTAGGGAAGTCTGTTCCAAGGCATAGCCCTGTTTCCTGGCACTGTTGCCAGTTTCAACACCCTCTGATTCACTTTTGCAGTGGTGCTGAGTTGTACCTTTGTCCTGTGGTTGCTTTAATTGCAGTGAAAGGAGCTTACTGAAAGCAGAGGAGGGTCTTCTGTACCAGGATTTCGTATGCAGAAATGATTTCTATTTTCAGTGCTAACTCTCTCGATGGAAATCTCTCTCTTGCTTGTTCGCTCCCTGTCTACTGAATAAAAATTCCACACACAGTGATGGTTAAAAACATCAATTAACTCTAAAACAATTATTATTTTTTTTGAAATGCCATTTTATAAATGTAATAACACGACACAATAATCCAGGGTTATTTAACAGAGCATTTACCCTGAAAACAGTCATTACTCTTTAAATGCGAGAGACTATAGAAGCCTCTTAACACAAAATGGCAAGTGAGGCAGAAGCAATATTGTCAGAAATGCCACATCCTTGGAATATATTAACAAGAGAGGGCCGGTGATTGTCCTGCCCACTGACTGCCATTTCCCTGGCATTTCCCAAGCCCCCAGTGCTTCCATATCCATAGGAGCCTCTACTGATGCTTCTATTTGTCCCTGAAGCTGTGAGAACACAGCCAAGAAATTCACTGCACAGCCTTGTCCCTTGTGTCAGTTTGGAGGACCCTTTACCCCAGGGATATCAAGATCCTGCCAGGGTGAGGCTGAATTAACTGGAAGAAAGTGGGAAAGACAGCCCTCTGCAGGCAGCCTGTCCATACAGCAGAAAGGTCATTGCTTTTCAGTATTGTTTAAACTCAGCCTACCTCCATTAGGATGAAAGGAAACCTTGGGCATCATCTGGTCTGGAGTCCTCAATTTGTGGGACTTTAAATACTGTTCTGATGGATCTGGGATCCCTGGGTCATGTGCGTGGTCTGAGGTGTCAGGAAAAGCTTTAGATGGAGTCAAGAATTTTCCTTTCTTTAAACTTATGAACTAAGACTGGCCTGCACTTGCATTCCTATGCTAGGAGGAGGCTGGCTTTCCTTTCTCCTCCCTAAACTTGCCCTTCTGCTCAGCCTTTCTGCTAGGGGTTCCATCTGGAACAAGTTGCCCCAACTGTTTGAGTGTCATTAGAGAGGATAGTTTTACAGGGCAGGTGTGAAAGAAGAGGAAGGCTTGCCCTGAGGCACAGCTCTCTGAAGCCTTTAACAGTGTTCAGCGGCTCATACACAGACAGTCCAAAGTGGGGAGACCTCAAAAAACACCTCCTTCTCAGCAACTGAGTCCTCTGTGTCAAGGAAGTCTGCCAGAACCTGCAGCAGGCATAGACTGGACTTTGGCCTTTTTAAAAAGAGAATGAGCATACAGAAACACTGTCAGGATGCTGCCTTATGTTAGGAATCAAACAACCAACCAATAAACATTTAGTAAGTGTTTACTGACTGGTGACACTGTCCTAGGATATGCCTTTATTTATATATAAATATATATACACATATATAAATGCATTTTGCTTATATAGTATATATTTATATATAAATACATAAAATAGATTAAAATAAAAAATAAATAAAAAGATATTTATATTAATGTCTGTCTATATTTTATATATTTGCATATAATATATTTACATATATTATAAATGGATAATAAAATAAAACTATTAGGGTAAGCCTATGTTTTATATATGTAATATACTTATATATAATGATCCATATTTATATGTGTGAATATGTATACATATATGCTATAGTCAGACCCTAACATCAATATATTTTACTTTATATTTATATATGTATATATACATGTGTGTGTGTTTATAAATGAATATCCTAGGTCAGTACTCAGCACACAGGAAGCATTTACTAAATGCACATTAACTGGCTGTGTGACGTCAGGGCAAGACACTTCACCTTTTAGTACCAGAAGTAAATCTCTATGATGATAAGTTGGGGGAGAAATTACCACCTTGAGACAGTAGAGGAAATTTCCTCACCAGGAGTTCATTATATTAATGAAATCATAAGTCCTGTCTAACCATTTACATATTATATGCTCCTTTCTCCCAGCCACCACCACTACTCCTAGCAGAATATTACCTTCTTAAAGGCAGGCACTACACTGTTTTTGTCTCTGTGCCCTGAGCTCCCTGAACAGTGCCTGGTATGTAGTGGCTACTTAACAAATGCCTGAACTAAAAAAGATAAGCGTTTAGAAAAGACGAGATCTTTGGCCTCATAGAGCTTATGGTCTAGGTAGGCAGATAAGACAGCAGTTCAGATTGTTGTACTACAAAGTATTAGGTAATATATTCACTAAGGAAATGCAAAAACAAAATGGTCTGTGATATCTGAGAGGGGAAAAGCTATTATTGACTTGGGAGAATAGATATGGAAATAGGAATCCAGGGCAGTTTCCAGTAAGAGATAGCTTTTAAACTGGATTTTAAAGAAGGGGTAGGAAATAAGTAGGCAAAGAATGAGAGAGGGTACTTTGAATGAAGAGAGGCAAAATCATGTAAGTTTGTTAATAGGAGTGCCTCTTGAAGGCAGAGATTGGTCCAGGTTGGCTGGCACATGGAGTACATAAAGGAAAGAAATAAGTAAGGCAAGGAAGATGTGATAGTAGTACTAGACCGTGGAGAGCCTTGTGTGCCATGTAAAGAAACCTGAACTTTTGTAGCCAGGAAAAAACAAAACCAATAAAAGAGAACTGATACAAATATATCTGAGTTTCAGAAAGATTATTCTGATAGCTCTGTAAAGTAGAAACTAATAGATTCAGAGAGTAGAGAAGCTAGATGATTAAGAAGACTATGCAATAGTTCAGGTAAATGGAAATTGACACCTGAACTAGTTCAGTGTCTTTGGGAAAAAAGAGGACACAGTAATGTGGAAGATGTTTCAGGAGCTGAACTTGATAGGACTTGGTGCTTGACTGGATATAAGAAGCAAGGGAGAAGGAAGAATCAGATGAACTCCAAGGTCAAGAACCTGGGAACATGAGTGAATGGTGGTGTCATTCAATGCTATAGTAAAATCACTAAGAGAAGCAGGCTTAGGAGTGAAAGATAATGACCATGGTTTTGGATATGTGGAATTTTAATTTGAGATATCCAGTAGACAAGTGGAGATGTAGGTGTGGAGATCAAGTGAGAGTTCAGTCCTCCTGGAGCTTTAGATTTGGAAGTCATATAATAGAGTTGGGTCATTGAAACCATAGGCATGAGTGAGTTTGCTATGACAGATGATTAAAAGAAACAAGAGAAAAGTAGCCCAGACATTGTTAAAGGGCTAATATTACTCTATTATTATGCTTGGGGAGACCTACAGAGTATGTGGAGGAGAGTTCAAACTAAGCTAGACATTCTGAACTGGTTTGTAGGATTAACCTCAGAATTACAGTTTTTACAATGAGCTTAGCTTTTGCTATAACCTCTAATTTACAGTCATAGAGAAGAGAGTAAATGGAAGATGAAATGAGTCTCGGTATTAGATAGACTATATATGTGTGTGAATATATAAATATATAATATACATATATATATATATATATAAATACGTGTTTGCACATATATATGTATAAATTGGACAAAATACAAAAGTTGGAGTCATCTCACCTGGGTTCTAGTTTGGGCAATAATACTCATTTCCATGTGAATTTGGGTAAGTCATTTCACTTCTCTAAATCTGTCCCCTCAATTGTAAAATGAAGCAATAATTGCAAACCATAAAGCTCTCTAGAAATGAGTGGCTACATTTATTTATTGTATTTATTTGTTGGTTACATTAATATCCTCACTCCCAATCCCTTTCTCACACCATAGAAGACCTCACCCAACAAAAATAATGTATATATAAACTATGTATTTCATGTTTCTATTTTATCAGTTTTTTCTCTAGAGGTGGACATTCACAAGTTATTCTTTAAATATTAATTCTGTAGCTATATGCAATGTTCTTTTGGTTTCACTCTTCATAATTTTATATAGGTCTTTCCAAGTTTGTTTGTTTGTTTGTATTTAAATCAACCTGACCATCTTTTCTTAAAGTAAGGTCCATCACAATTATGTGCCACAATTTGTTCATGCATTCCCCAACTGATGGACATCCCTTCGATTTTCAGTTCTCTGCCACAACAAAGAAAACTGCTACAAATATTTTTGAACATTTCAGGGGTTTTTTTGAGTTGCTATTTTTATTAAAATAGTTCTCAGTTGATTACTCTCATCCCGACTGAACTACTGTGTTCAAGATCAACGCATGAGAAGTGTTTTATTGTTTCTCTCCATCTTATACATGGCTTAAAAAAATCACAGTAGTCTGTATCTCTGTAGAACAGCTGTTATCCCCTGCCTGTCAACACCTGGGTTCAGCAGTGACATTGGTGGCTTATTGGGTTTCCTTACCTGCCTGTAAATGTTCTCTTCATAATGGACTAAGGGTAGTTTTCTTCTCTCTACTAATCCCAATTTACTTCTTATTTCATAGATAGGAACTACCCTCAGGAAACCCCAGGGGTCCTATCTTGATATATGAATGTGCAAATTAGATGCAATTACACACCTGCTCTTTAAAAGACTCTCAAACCAAGGAAAGACTTCCAGGTTTATGGTGATGAGGAAATTATTCAGCTGATCAAATTAGTTGGGGCCAAGCCAAAGGTCATTAAAGGTCTTCATCATGTCACTTTTCTGGTCTTCTTGGCACATCTGTCACCTAAATAAGGTTGGGAAATTTTCCCATATTGCAAAGAATGTTGATTTTGGAATCAGAAGAACTTGCTTTAAATGCTGATTCTACCACTTTGGGTTTATGGGCAGATCACTTCCTCCCTCTGTCTCAGTTTCCTAATCTATTAAAATGATACCTACATAGTCTATTGCACGGGTTTGTTTTGAGTCAATTATGGTAGCATATAAAGAAAATTGTGAATCATTAAAAGATTATATATAAAGTCAGTGCTAATAATGTCACATGAGGATATAATAATCAAGATAGTCAGCATGGAATAGCCAGCTTTGACATCAGAAAGATGTAGAGTTCAAGTCTTACCTCTGACAAACAGTACCTGGTGATCATTTGGATTTCTCATTGGGCAACCCTTTAGTGCTTCAGGAAATTCTCTAAGACTTTTTTATAAACCATACTAATCTGAATCAGTGGAAGAAGTTGCAACATGAGTTCTCTTCCCTTATGAAATCACATGTTCAGACATTAAGGAAAAAGCACAGAATTTATAATACAAGCAAGAATTTTTAAAGTATATTATACTGGGGGTGATTAGATGGTTTAGTGGATTGAAAATCAAGCCTAGAGATGGGAGGTCCTGGGTTCAAATATGACCTCAGATACTTCCTACCTGTATGACCCCCATGGCAAATAACTTAACCTCCATTGCCTATCCTTTACCATTCTTCTACCTTAGAATCAATATATAATATCTATTCTAAGAGAAGAGATAAAGGTCTTTTTTTAAAGGATATTAGACCTTTGATTAGGGTTTCTTGTTATTGTTCAGGTGTGTCTGGCTATTTGTGACCCTATTTGAGGTTTTACTTGGTAAAGGTACTGGAGTAGTTTGCCATTTCCTTCTCCAGCTTATTTTACAGATGAAAAAACTGAGGCCAATAGAGTTACATAATTGTCCCAGGGCCATATAGCCAGGAAGTGTCTGGGGCCAGTTTTGAACTCAGGGGGAAGAGTCCTCCTGACTTCAGACTTAGTGCTGTAACCACAGTGCCACCTAGCTCCTTAATCGAGGTTTAAGGAAACAATAGTGGTAGATTTATAAGACTACTGAAGAAGTTCTAAAGTCACAGAATATTAATCCTCTAGAGAATCTCAGAGTCTAATTGAAACCCTTTCTTTTACAGATAAAGAAACTGAGGGTCAATTAGACTATGTGGCAAAAAAAAATTGAATTTGAAATCATAGAAGGCAAACTAAGAAGGATTCAAGTGTTTTTTTTTAATTTGTACTAAATTGAATGATAGAACTAATGCAGATTTGTAAAATGTATTTGTTCTTTAATTCTCTCATATATTTCCCTGTAGTTCCTAGTATTATTTTTTTAGCTTAAAAACACCTAAAGATGAGTTGCTTGCCATTTTTAGGAAATAGGACAAGGGAGAAGGGGAGGGTTATCTTCCCGAGGGCTAAACTGGTTCTGCTAAGAAAAGACTGAGAAGACAGGTGGATTGCAAAAAGAAACCAGAAGGGAACACCAAGATGCTACAATCTTATACTTTTTGGGAGAAGAAGAAGAAGGCAAACATTTAGAGTAATGGAAAGAAGGATAGCTTTGGAGTCAGAAAGCCAGAGTTTGAATCTTGATTTTATGATATAGGCAAAGTCAGTATATCTCTTTGGGTATACATTTCCTCTGTAAAATAAAAGGTTTGTACTAGTGGTTCAGAGGATAGAACACTGGGCCTGGAATCAGGAAGACTCATCTTCCCAATTCCAAATCCAGTCTCACACATTTACTAGCTGTGGGATCCAAGACAAGTCTCTTAACTCTGCTTGCCTCAGTTTCCTCGTATGTAAATTGAGCTAGAGAAAGAAATGGAAAGCCATTCAAGAATCTTTGCCAAGAAAATCCCAAATGGGATCATGAATTTCCAAAGATGACTAAAGACAACCAAAAACAATATCATTATCATTATCTACCAGAGGTAGTCCCAGAATAGTGAAAACTTGTTTTGGAGTTAGGGTGATCAGAGTTCAAATTCCTTTTCTGATACAAAATTGGTGTGTGTTTTTGGCCAAATTATTTAACCTCTCTCACTGCCCCCAGAAGACCCTATGGGTCTATAAGAGCCAGTTTTCATTGATAAAAAGAAGCTTACTTATCAGGAATTCTTTATACTAGTAAAATCACAGCTCTAAGTACTGTAAGATTAAAAATTAATATCCAAATACTCCAAGTATTATTTTTATAAGATTTATTATGAATAACTTGAAGATAGTGATAGCCTGAGCAAAGAGGAGGATCCCAGATGGGGGCCTGGGAGAGAGAGCAAGGAGGAGAGTGTGGGAAGAAGAGTGCGAAGGTGGGGTTACACTTATCAATAAGTGTAAGGATGCCACGTGGGGATAAAAGAGGAATGGGATACTGGGTAATGTAGTTCAAAAGTACAAAATTCCAATTACACAGTACAAAAGTTACCATTGGTATTATCTTACTCCCAACTAGAATATAAATTCCAGGAGGTTAGGGACCATGTACTTGCTAAACTTAGTTTCTTTTCCAGTTCCTGCACCAAAGTATTCCATACATAGCAGATGCTTAGTAAATATTTGTCATCTTTCTAGCTTTCCCTGTTTTATAGCCTCCAGGCTATCAGACTGATCTTCAGACCTCTGTATTTGTTTTCACTGGAACTTTCCAATGAAATAGGAGACACACTCTTGCATCTCAAGGATATGGATTGATAGTGTATGGATTAAGGAGCCCTGTCTTGTGTAGCATTCCAGAAAGTCAGATGAGCCCAATAGAATCACGTTGCTTTCCACTAGCTCTCTGCTGCCACAGAAAGAAGAATTAACAGCACCCAAAAGATGTGACTCCACTGAAGGTAAGACCACCCAGTTAGCAGTTTTCTGAGACAAGTTCTTATGGGCAATAGCTTAAGGCTGCAGCTGAGAGAACAGGTATTCCTTATGGAATGTCCATAGGGCTCTGTGGGTAAAACAAAATAGCTTTATTTAAAGATTTATTTAAGATGCTTTAAAAATTGAGTAGAACATACATTTTTAATCCTGATTGATATTATTGTAAAGCATTCTAATGAGAATCTGCCCACCGGGCCCTCACTAGCTGCACAGACAAAATGTTCTTTTAGCAAGGAGACATGTGTTCTTTCCATGAGTTATTTTTTAACAATGTATTAATATATTGATGAAAAGCTCTACTACCCTTAGCAGGGCAGAAAAGGATGAGAAATATAGTGGCATAGTAGAGACATGGCTGGAAGCAAGAATGAAGTCCATGCCTTGGACTCTAGACTTTCTAAAAGGTCTCACTTGTAAAGGAGGTAACAGTAAATCAAGCACATTTGTAGATTTAAAGTTTCCAATAAAAAACAACCCTGTTTGTTTTCCTCATTTTACAAAAGAACTAAGGCCCAGAGAAATTAAATGATTTGTTTGTTCAGGGTAACCATTGCTTGTGGCAGAGCCAGAATTCAACCCCAGTTCATATGGTTTATTTATTGTTGCTCAGTTGTATCCTATTCTTTTGGGGTTTTCTTGGCAAAGATACCAGAATGGTTTTGCCATTTCCTTCTCTAGATCATTTCGCAGATGAGGAAACTTGGGTAAACAGGGTTAAGTGACTTGCTATTGGCTACCTAACTTGTAAGTATCCGAAGCTAGATTTAAACTGAGGAAGATGAATCTTCCTGATTCCAGGACCAGCATTCTACCACTTCATCATCTAGATGTGCCAAGGATTCTTTAAGAAATCACCTAATTGTGCAAGTAGATGACTCAGTGGGTAGAGCACCAGGTCTAGAGATGGCAGGTCCTTGGTTCAAATTTGGTCTCAGCACTTCTAAGCTGTGTGACCCAGGGCAAGTGACTTAATCCTGATTTGCCTAGCCCTTACCATTTTTCTGCCTTGGAACAAATACTTAAAAGAAAAAAGATGTCATCTCCTCTAGGAACTCTTTAAACTGTGATCCAGGGACCTCTAGTTCAGTCTCCATAAACTTGGATGAGAGAAAAAAATGATACCACTATTTTCACTACCCTCTAAATGAACTAGCCTTTTCTCCAGTTGTTTTAAAACATTCTTCAGAGAAAGGGGCCATAAGCCTTATGTTACTACCAAAACAAATCCATGATATATGCCCAAAAAACACTCTCATTTTACATAAGAGAAAACTATGACCCAGAGAGGGTAAGTGACCACCTCCACTGCCCATCTAGTAAGTTGTATAAATCTCCTTTTTGCTTCTGACTTCTAGTTTAGCTAAACATCAAAATGAACACAGCCCCAATGAGTAAGACATTGTCGTCTTGCCTTAAAATAAGACAGACCACTGAATCATAGGAGGTTAATTCAAGTGTCCATTGGATTACAGTCTTCAACCAGATAAGCAGTGGAAAACTCAAACATCTCCAGCTTTCCTCTTGATCCACAACTTGACTGAGAGACATTCAGGGCAAATTTTGAACTCCAATCCAACCTCTAAAATTTGCTCTCATCTCTAAAATCTCTGACAGGCTTACCCTGAATTTTAAGTTTTGAGGAAAAACCCCAGACCCAACAATTTTGCTTCTCCCTCTTTGGGGGTTTCATTAGGAGTGTTTTTACACAGTCCTAATTACTATCTCCAGACTGCCCCAGGGGAGCCCCGGCTGCTAACTAGGTCAGGATGAGAAGGGCCCAGCCAGCTGTGTCCAGTCAGCAGTCTCCTGAGTTTCTTCTTCATCTAAGTATGTGGCCAGCTGCCGGTTGTTGGAAACTCCTAATATTTCTTGCTTTAGAATTACATATAACTTGGGAATTGAGACTGATAGAAATATTAGCCTGGGATCCAGACTGGACGCTTGGTTTTAATAGTCTTTGTCGGGAGGTGGTTCGCCAATAGAAAGAACACTGAATCCCCGGAGGAGCAGCCGTTGTTGCTGGGAAATAATTCTCCAAATTGCATTTATTTCCACAACCATCTGAGGTCACAAATTGTAAAGAAAGGAGAACTATACTCAATTAGACAATTTGATCAAAATAGATCTGTCAAAATGACATCCTATCCAAAGAATTGATTGGGATGGAGAATTAATTGGGCTGATGTTATTTAAGGCTTAAAATACTATTATTAGTATTATTTTTTTTAAATTAGTGTTAGTGAGGGAGTTAGACCCAGAGTGAAAAGCTGGGTAGTTCATGCTATCAGTCACCCGATTACATATTAATATATCCTCCTCTGCTTGCAGTTAATGCCCTATTAATAGTCAAATGGATGAAGAGTGCTTCCTGAATAGGGAAGATGACTGGCAAGCTTGCCAAGCAGCTGATCAGGCTATTTTCCAGCTAAGTGTGAAAGTCAAACTTTTTTTTTTCTCTCTTTAAAGTAATGTTAGATATTTCCCAACCCAAGACAGACTCTCACTGGATTTTAATCAGTTCCCCTTTACC